>NW_024080703.1:2625946-2721089 GCF_003009895.1 Hyaena hyaena | reverse complement strand
AGAGAGAGAGAGAGAGTGTGTGTGTATGTGTGTGTGAGAGAGAGAGAGAGAGAGAGAGAGAGAGAGAGAGTGGGGGCGAGGAGCAGAGAGAGAGGGAGAGAGAATTCCAAGTAGGCTCCATGCTGTCAGCACAGAGCCCAATGCAGGGCTCAAACTCCCAAACCATGAGATCATGATCTGAGCCAAAGTCAGATGCTTAATTGACTGAGCCAACCAGGTGCCCCATCCTTTGATTTTAAACTAACAGTTTTACCAGTATGGTAGTGCACTAGTCACATGCTACTACTGCGTACTTGAATTGTGGTTAGGACATCTGAGGAACTAAATTTTTATCTACTTCTAATTAATATAAATTTAAAAATTGATAACCAGTTCAATTACTGGAAATAGTTTAGGCATGACTGAAACAACTTGGATATGTGAATCTACTTCTTCAGCTATAAACTTTTTGAAGTCTAAATACAGATAGAGTATTTTTATTGAAAATTTAGTAGTTGAACTGAGATGTATCATAAGTGCAAAATACATACTAGGTTTCCAAGACTTGATATTAAAAAAAGAACGTGAAATATCTCATTAAAATTTTAAAATACGTATCACATGTTCAAATTATAATATTTTGTATATATTGGGTTAAATAATCCATTTCATTAAAATTAATGTCACCTATTTCTTTTTGCTTTTTAAATGTGGCTACTAGGAAATTTTATTTTATTTTTAAAAATGTTTATTTATTTTTGAGACAGAAAGAGACAGAGCTGGAGGCTGGGAGGGGCAGAGAGAGAGGGAGACACAGAATGTGAAGCAGGCCCCAGGCTCAGAACTGTCAGCACAGAGCCCGACGCGAGGCTCGAACCCACAAACTGTGAGATCATGACCTGAGCCGAAGTCGGATGCTTAACTGACTCAGCCACTCAGGCGCCCCTACTAGGAAATTGTAAATTATATACATGGCTCTCATTCCTATTGGACAGTGCTGGCTTAGAATTAGCGTACCTCTGCTTTGTGCTCGTTACAAGGCAATATAGCGGTAATGCTGCAGTCTTAAAATGTAATATGTCATATTCATGTTTTTTAAATCAGTGTAACTAAACTGTAGTATGCAGTAAGTTAGGAATTTGGATCTAAAAGTACCAGTTGGGGATAAGTAAATGATGATTTAACTTTGAGCACCATATACTTGATGTAACGACCACAATGTACTTCACAAAATGAGTGGCCAGACTGCCAATCTCCCACATGGTGAGACGTGGTGGTGGAGACATATACCTGTAAGCCACACAAGATTGCAGTGCATTCGAGGTCGGCATGTATTAGGTTGACCTGTATGAAATTGCCTATATTCGATTGGTTTTGACTTAACAAAAACAGCAGTTTCGTGTGGTTTAACCCCAAAATATCAAGAACCTGAAAAAAATGTCAACACTCCTCCCCTCAGTGATTGTGCCCCTGGGCCACTACCGTACGTAAATACACACATGAATGCATATACCTACACATGCATGTTGTTTGTGTTGCCTGTGGAGTTCTGGATGTATGTGTGACCGGCGGCAGCCAGCCTCCTACATGCCCCTCAGAGGTCCCGTGTCCTGGTGTTCACACCCGTGTACAGTTCTCTCTCACATCGTACTGGAATTGGTCTGTGTGGCCACTGGAGTATGGCGGAAGTGACGGTAGATTCCTTCTGAGAACAGGTGACCAGCTATGAAAGATTGAGGCTTCTGTCCCGGGTCTCTCTCGCTTTCCGTGTCCCATCCCTTGTCCTGGGGAAAGCCAGCTGCTATGACACAGAGACACTCGGACAGCCTAGGGAAAGGCCCACATGGGGAGGAGCTGAGGTCTCCAACAACCGGCTAGAAGCTGGAGCTCCCCAACAGCCACACTCAGCAGAGTGAGCTTCGAAGTGGATCCTCCCCGAGCTGTGCCCTCAAATGACTGCGACCCCAGCTGACAGAGTGGCAGCAGCTTCCTGAGTAACTCAGAGCCCTGACCGCTCAGTGAGGCTGCTTCTGGACTCCTGACCCACAGAGCGTGGACATAATAGATGATGATGTTTGAAGCTGTTGAGTTTGGGTCATTTGTTACGTAGCAGAATCGGGGTTAATGTTAGTGCACAGAGGGGCTCAGCACAGCGTACTGTATATAATGGCCCAAACCCAAACCAAAATCAAGCAAAACAAATGTCCTAAGGTGGGGGGATGGCTAAGTAAATTGTGGCATGTATTTCCTCAGTGGGCTATTATGCAATTATTAAAAATGCTGGGCCGCATCGATCCTCAGGAATAAAAGTGGGCAGTGGGTGCCCACGGGCAGCTTCTAGAAGCCACTCAGGGAACCGCACCAAGAGCTGCAGACCAGGGACCACTTTTGCAAAAGCACCTAGGAAACCTTCTAATCAGCCTGAGCTCCTTGAAGGCAGGCGCTTACCGAAAACGGCACTGGAGCAAAGAAAGGAGGCCAGTGAAGTCTGGAAAAGAAGGTGCACGCGTTTCATGTCAATTTTCTTTCTGTGCAGCGGAACGCAAAATTGCAGGCAGGGTGAAACTCCAACCAGGGCTGCAATATTCCGTACCCATCTAGCAGTTGGGAAACAAATGAATCCATTTCTAGATACCAAAAGTATATTTTGTAAAAGATCGAAGTAATTTATTATCAGTGTCTTCACAGAGCACTACAAACCCTCTCTGTGGTCTCTGCCTTCTTCCACTCAGCTTAGTCTTAGCTGTGAAGTAGTTATAGGTCAAACACTAAAAGTTGCCAGGATGGGGGTTTTAGAAATCACTTTAGATCTTATGTTACCTATTAACTTCCAAGGCCATTCCCAAGTCTTTCTTTTTTCTCACGCTCTCTTTCTCTTGTCTCCAGTCCTTTTCCTTACGGAATTTTGAAGCTGCTGGTTATACGTGAGCCCTGTAAGTGTGCCGTCTGTGCCAGCTGATTGTAATTTCTTACCCCGGCACCATTAACTCTAGATCAATGGCTTATTTGACTCACTTGACTTTTTAAAGGAGCCAGAATTATTTAACCTTCAAAGCATATGTATGTATGTTAACCCTTCATCTCTCAAACACTCAACTCATGTGTACAGCGTAGACCAGTGGCTCTGAAGATTGGAGAGAAGTGGCGTGGGAATAATGAGAGAAGGAAAGGTATCACTGGGGCAGATAAATAAAAACCACATATTAGACTCTTTCATAATAATATGCAAATCCCCTCTGCATCTTTCTCTCACTCCCACCTGCAGTTGGAGATGTCTGTTTCTCAGCTCAGAATCATAGTCATCACAGGGCGCCTGGGTGGCTCAGTGGGTTAAGCGCCCACCTTCGGCTCAGGTCACGATCTCATGGTTCACAAGTTCGAGCCCCGCCTCGGGCTCCGTGCTGGCAGCTCAGAGCCTGGAGCCTGCTTCAGATTCGGTGTCTCCCTCTCTCTCTGCCCCTTCCCTGCTCGTGCTCTGTCTTTCTCTGTCTTTCAAAAGTGAATAAACATTAAAAAATGTTTTCTTAGAATCATAGTTATCATGAGCCTTGTTACTTATGGACGGTTGTCATCTCTCCCGGATGCATTGATGAAAAATAAAGCCAGCCTCCGTGATGCTGCCTCCCCCAGCCCCAGTGATGCCCACCCCTTCCTGCTCACGTCCCTGTCTACTCTCCTCCCACATTTTGCCGGTGAGTGATAGCAGAAGTGATGGTTGGATCATGAGAAGCTCCAGTCTTTGTCTTGGCTTCTCTCTTTTGGACCATTTACTCCGGGAGAGGCCTCCTCATAAGCAGCCTATGGAAAGTCCCCAGAAATGGGGAGGAACTGATGAAGGCTTCTTCCACCCTTCCCATGAGTGTGCTTAGAAACAGGTCCGCTGGCCCCAGTCAAGCCCCGAACAACAGCCCTCACTGACATCTTGACTGCAGCCTGGGAGAGGCCCCAGCCTGAACCGCCCAGCTAGGCCGCTCCCAGATTCCTGACCTACAGAAACGATGACACAGTAAATGCTTCCTGCTTTAAGCGGCTAAGCTGGTGTGATTTGCTACATAGCAGTAGATAAGAACATAAGCAGTGGATTCACTGCTTAGACCAAAAACAGGACACATTTCTTCTGCTTTGGAAGTGACATTCCTAAAATCACACTGGAGCATAGTCACAGTGGATAGCCCGCTCTGGCAATCATTACATCGTATTTGCTTTTACTATAATTTTACCAAATCATGAAAAACTTGGTCGAATGGGGTGACTGATTATTATAACAGAAGATTAACATGAGTGGTAGCCACATTTTAAATGCCTTTTTAACCTGCTGCATTTCAAAAAAGGTTCTGAAGTGATAGTGATATATTTTAGAGCCAGATGCAAAACCCATCCTGTCTTTAAATGGATAAACAGGGCCACCTAAGTGCAAAGAAATGACGGTTCATGACTTTCTTTTGTTTTTTAATGAAACAAAATATAACTTTTTGTAGGGCTTAGAAACAGGGAGTGAAAAGTGGTGTTTGAAAAGTAATTTAAAAAGCAACAAAGTTAAAAGAAATGAGAGTTCCTGAGGTGTTTGATTTGCCTAATTATTTCTGAATTAGTGTGTTGAATAAATACATGTATTTTTTCCTTCTGGAGTGTCTCTACATTTTGAGTCATTTATATGAGTTCGTATGGTAGAACACTTAATATTGCTCAAAGTCTTCCCTCCTACATCTCCATTAAGAGCAGAAAATTAGTTAAGTAGCATGTTATATATTTAGATTAATTCTTTTTTTGCAGGCCAATATTTAGGTTTTCATCAATTTCTTGGAAATGGCGTCTAAAATTTTCATTTCATTTTATTTCATTTTGTTTCATTTCTAGTGGTTCTTTTATGACTCCAAGATATGAATTTAAGAAGCAAAGGGAGAAAGAACATTACCTTTTCACACCCAGAAAGCCCCCCACAGGTTGTTTTAGAAGGTGTAAAGTTGAGGGGCGCCTGGGCGGCTCAGTCGGTTAAACGTCCGACTTCGGCTCAGGTCATGATCTCACAGTTCGCGGGTTCGAGCCCCGCGTTGGGCTCTGTGCTGACAGCTAGCTCAGAGCCTGGAGCCTGTTTCAGATTCTGTGTCTCCCTCTCTCTCTGACCCTCCGCTGCTCACACTGTCTTTCTCTCTCTCAGAAACAAAACAAAACAAAACAAAACAAAACAAAACAAAACATTTGAAGGTGTAAAGTTGAAGCTCAGGGTTGTGAAATGATGCTTGCAGGCTGTGGCTGGCCCATGGACGCATGTGTTTTATTTGGCCTGCACCGTACTGTCTCACGGAGTGTTCTTTAAATTAAAAAAAAAGTTGCCAACACTTAAAAGCCAGGCGGTTTCACATTAACAATCAGATTTCTGGCTTCTCTTGGAAACTCCTAAGATCTGGAGGCCTCTCAGGAGGCCTGTTCTCTGCGTGGCGTCCCTGAGCGGAGGCTGAGGAACCACTGCTGCTTGCAGTCGGTGCAGACTCCCTCAGCTTTCCTCCTGCTTCCCCACACGGTGTTCCTCTTATCTCTCTGACTTCATTTACTTTAGTTACCTGCGTGGGCCCTGTGGACATCGGAGTTTACCACTCCAGATCTAAACAGACCTCCAGCCGCCACAATTGAGAGAAAGGGTTGAGGCCACTGTGAGCTCTTCTCCCCGATTTCCCTATTTGACCGGTTACAGCCACGCCTGTTACATACACTGATGGGCGTGCCCATCCTTCTCTGGCCGACATCAGATATTTCTTTTCTTTTCTTTTTTTTTTTAATATTTTATTTATTTTTGAGAGAGAGATAGAGACAGCATGAGCAGGGGAGGATCGGAGAGAGAGGGAGACACAGAATCTGAAACAGGCTCCAGGCTCTGAGCTAGCTGTCAGCCCGATGCGGGGGTCGAACCCACGAACCGTGAGATCATGACCTGAGCCGAAGTCGGACGCTCAACCGACTGAGCCACCCAGGCACCCCTAACATCAGCCATTTCTAGTATTCCATGCAGCCAGCTCCAGATACTACTAATTTTATGAATGCTGGCAGCCTTAAAAGCCCTCCCTTTATGCTGTGCCTTTTTGTTTTAAAATTAAAGTGTACTAAGCTTTTTTGATTAAAGATATTGATCCAGGGGCGCCTGGGTGGCTCAGTCGGTGAAGCATCCAACTTCAGCTCAGGTCATGATCTCGCAGTTTATGAGTTCAAGCCCCACATCGGGCTCTGTGCTGGAGACTGGAGCCTGCTTCGGATGATGTGTCTCCTTCACTCTCTGCTGCTCCCCTGCCTATGCTCTCTCTCAGAAACAATAAATGAATAAATTTAAGAAAATAAAAGATTTTGATCCATTTAAGTTGTAACACTTCACGCTTGTCAGTGAGAGAGGACTTCAAGTTCAGCCTTTATTTTGTTAGGAAAAAGAAAAACAAAACAAAACCCCAGACAAAAAGCCAGATCCCAAGAACAGCCCAAAATAAAATTCTTAAGAAAAAGTAACTGTGTGAGAAGCAAGGCATTCTCACCCAAAATTTTCACGTTATTCATATTCAAAGAATTGTATGCACATAAGCCATATAGATGTTACTAGAAATGATCACAAGGGGTGCCTAGGCAGCTCAGTTGGTTAAGCGTCTGACTCTTGTTTCAGTTCTGGTCATGATCTCATGGGATCAAGCTTGGCTTAAGGCCCCACACTGCCAGTGTGGCTCACTCTTCACACTCTGCCTTTCTCAAGTTTTCCATGATCTTTTTTTTTTTTTAAGTTTATCTTTTGAGAGAGAGAATATTTATAAGTCGGGGAGGGGCAGTGAGGGGGGTAGAGAGAGAGAAGAGAGAGAGAGATAGAATTCCAAGCAGGCTTCACCCTAGCAATGCAGAGCCTGACACAGGGCTCAATTCCACAAACTGTGAGATCATGATCTGAGCCAAAACCGAGAGTCAGATGCTTAACCAGCTGAGCAACCCAGACACCCCTCTGCATTTTTCTTTGTATAACTACCTCTAATCTTGCTTGTTACCTAACATTAATGATTATGGCGAATGCTATTGCCTAATAGACAATTTCTCTTTTAAAAACTAATTTTTGAAGATTTAGTTAAAATTTAAAATGAGGCTACTCTCAGGCACCAAAATAAATTTCTTGGCTCACTGCTTTTCTCTGGTCAAAATTTAATGAGCACCTGAGTCTATCTGTATCGATCTTTGATTTTGTAAGTAGGATAATTAATTGAACCAAAACTCATTTTCAAATTAAAGTTAAAAATGAACTCCGTGACATTACTCCTATGGGAAGTAATTTTTAAATGTTCCAGAATTCGCTGTGCTTTGGTTACAAAGGCTTTTTTTTTCAGAGTAGAAAAGCAGAGGACAAAAGAAACGGGGAGAAGGAAGTAATGAGGGACGTGCCTGGGACCCCGCTGTGTACATTTTCCCCAGCCACTCCACAGACTTGACTCTCAGCTCTATACTTGCAGTGGTCTGTTTGCGCCTTCACCCTGCGCTAACTCGGCTAAAACAGAACAGTGGTTTTACTCTATTCTGCTTCACCAAGATCCAGCCAAGTTCCTCTCACTCACTGAGCACTTAATGAACACCTGATGACTAGGGGAAGAGAAGAAAATATGTACATATACCGAGCAGGAGAGAGGACAAGATTATGCCAGGATGTTTTTGGCTCTGAGCTACAGAATATCAAGTACAAATGGCTTAACCAATATGGACATTTTTTATTTTACGTGACACCCAAGTTCAGAGTCAGGGCAGTTCCGAGGTCGGTTATGCAGCTGAACAGTGTCGTGGAGGACCCAGATGTTTTTCATTTTTATACTCAGCCATCCTCAGATTATTGGCGATTTCTTCCGTTATAGTTGCAAGATGGATGGAGGAGTCCCAGATGTCACTTGACCATGTCCAGCAAAGCGTCGGTGTTTCCTCCTTGTGTGTATCTATTTATGACAGAGAAAAAACTTTCACCGGTGGTTCTCGTTCACTTCTACTCATGCGCTGGCTGACAAAGGCTACTGGGTAGACACCAACAGTGACTGGCATAGAAGTGCCAGACAGCAAAGGTAGGCAAAGGAGAAAGATATGCCTTAGGAAAAAGACTAGTGACAGAGGCAAGATGAAATAGTCGGTACTATGTAGAATATAGTAGAGTGTGCATTCTCCAGGCCTACTGGATTTTTAAAAATATTTGTTTGAGACAGAGAGTGAACAGGGAAGGGACAGAGAGACAGAGGTAGAGAGAGTCCCAAGCCAGCTCTGTGCTGCCAGCGCAAAGCCTGAAGCGGGGCTCGAACTCACGAACTGACTGAGCCACCCAGGCGCCCCTCGGCCTACTGCATTCTTACCTGTATATACACTACCTTATCCCTTGTATATGTATGAAGGTAGTAGAATGATATCATTCACAAATAACAATGTGTTTCTGATCCCAACTTTTACAGAAACTATACATTTGGAGATATGACATATCTGAAGTCTCAAGTATAAAATTGGTCGGCCCCATCCATGTTCTGGGAAGCTTATTACCTTCACAGGGAAACTTTCTCCAGTGCCATCCCTAGCCTTCCTCACATTTAACATCACTACTCTGCACAGAATAGAGAATAGCTTCAGGGGCACCTGGGTGGCTCAGTTGGTTAATCATCTGACTTTGGCTCAGGTCATGATCTCACAGTTGGTGAGTTTGAGCCCCGCGTCGGGCTCTCAGGTGTCAGCGCAGAGTCCACTTCAGATCCTCTGTCCCCCATCATCTCTCTCGTCCCCTCCCCAATTCATGCCTTCTCTCTCTCTTTCTCAGAAAAAAAAAATAAATAAACTTAAAAAAAAAAAGGAAATGGCTTTGGATGGAATTGGGTAACAAGTCAGAAGAACAGAGTTTTATTTTTAACATTGTGGAGTTTTATTTATCATTATTATTAACGTTTATTATTAACATTATAGAGTTCAGGAAAAGGAGGACTCAAGAAAAGGATAAATGAACAAGAATGACAAAGATAATTGATTTTTTTAAAAAAAGAACCTTAGTTTTTATTAATAGTTTACCACATATTCTTACTCTTAGAAAATATAAATAAAAGTAAACATACATACAGAGATGAACTAATCTTTATATTCTCTCAGAATAAAACGTGCAGCCCATTACAGATCTTCTTCAACTTATGACAAGGTTATGTCCTGGTAAATCCATTGTAAACTGAAAATGTTCTAGGTTGAAAATGCGTTTGAGGGGCGCCTGGGTGGCTCAGTCGGTAAAGCGTCTGACTTCAGCTCAGGTCATTATCTCACATTTCGTGGGTTTGAGCCCCTCGTCGGGCTCTGTGCTGACAGCCAGCTCAGAGCCTGGAGCCTGTTTCAGATTCTGTGTTTCCCTCTCTCTCTGCCCCTCCCCCACTCATGCTCGCTCTCTCTTTCTCTCTCTCAAAAATAAATAAACATTAAAAAAAACCTTCTCCATTAATACTTTAAAAAAAACCCAACGTGCTCAGTACACTTTCATTAGCTTACAGTTGGGCAAAATCATCAAACACAGAGACTCTAAATCATCAAACACAGAGGCTCTTTTATTACGAAGTGCCATCTCCTGTAATTAATTGAATACATCACTGAAAGTGAACAACAGAATGGTCGTGTGGGTGCAGATGGGCCTCGTGATGGGGCGGCTGCGGGGGAGCTGAGGTTCGTGGCCCCTGCCCAGCATCACAGGAGGGGCTTGCCCCTGTGCATGTACTGAGGACCTGGGAAAAGATCCAAACTCAGAATTGAAAGTACAGTTTCTGCTGAATGTATATTGCTTTTGCACCGTCATCAAGTTGAAAAACCTTAAGCCAAATTGTCCTAAGTCAGGACTGTGTATATATTCCAGGTGTTCTTAGATGTGTACACATACAGTTGATATTACCATACAGCACCTGGATAATTTGGACTGAATTGAATTAAGTAACATGTTACTAATTAGCAAAATATGAAAATTCTATACATAAATTACATATAGTATCACATTTTATGGTTTCTTTCAATTTCCCTTGGGTGCTACAGATAACAGTAAATCACCTATTTCACTGGCTACCTTATTGGTCTTCAGGAAATTGTGGTAGAATCCCAGAGAAGATTCTGAGGAACCCTTTATATTGGGAGGTTGATATTCCAATCTGTTGCTGTGGTCTTTTTCTTTTTTCTTTTTTTTTAAACCATCGTCCTCTTATCTGCCTCTTGTTCTTGAGATTACATATTACCTTCCCATTGTATTTCATATTTCATGTTAGATTTTTTAAACTGAAACATATTTGCTAATCAGTATAGTGTTAATTTGTAGAAGTGTGTCAAGCACACCAGAGTTGAATGAATCTGGCACATAATAACCTTCCATTGGTACTTGTTTAATGAAAGAATGAATGAATCATTCATATAATATTGGAACTTCTAGGATAATTATAATAATTGAAGGGAAACAAATATTGGACACTATAACCTGTATTTTCTAACATGATTTCTTTTTAGAAAATGTGATATTACCAATCTTCTGAAAAATTAAACACTGTGTTGTTTTTTTAATTAAAGACTTTAAGTGATATGCTAAATAGATATCTTAGCTTGGCTATTAAGACAAAAATTGCCGAGGCACTATAAATCGGGGAAAATGAGAACATAATTTGAAAGGAAGAGATTATAGAAATGGGCATATGTGATTCAGTAAGAGAGGCCACGAATACAATGAGAGGAGAATTCGTAACTACTTACGGTGTTTTATGTTTCTCAAAAGAAATTTTTTTACATACATATTATATATTATATGAGTCTGCCTGCTTGTTTCCCACACTCTATAATTTAAAAGGGCTGTTTTTATAGCTGCTTTTCTTGGACACACAAGTAAATCAGCATGTATATTCAAAAGGTTTTATTCCTGACATGCAAAATGGTTAAGAGAAATGTATTCCTTTACGCAAACATTAACATTTCTCTATTAAAGTAGGTTGTACCGTTGTAAATCTCATTTTATACGTACAATGAAAATTCCTCTTTTAATTTTCAATAAGCTAAAAAAATCTTTTAAAAGTACTATAAGATGAAAGGAATTTAAAAATTGACATTATTGGCACAAGATTCATGTTAATGTTTACTCATGTAAATAGCACAAAATACTGCCTAATTAGTGTGGTTGGTAAATTTTTGGTACTTTAATTTTCTCTGTTATTGTAAACCATGCATAAAATGCTTGCCTATTGAGAAGTGCAGAATTGTCAGAGCTTAAACAGCTGACATCTGCTTACTCTCTTAAAAAAAAAAAAAAAGAATAACAAGCCATTTCAGCCTAATCTACCTCAAATGTGTTCATGTAAATGGAGGTCCATCTATTGACCTGTATTCTTTTCAGCTCGGGATTGGTCCACATGGTTTATGAAACCGGGAAGGCTGATTTGAAATGCAGATGTCGACACAGTGAAGTACACCCTCCCCTTTTTTCTTTGCTGTATCTGTCAGGGTGAAAAATGGCTTGCACAAGGGTCAGTCACCCATCCTCACTTAATTACTTTTCTCGGACCCACAGAACTGTCACAAGCTGTGGTGGACGCGGGAGCAGTTCCTCTGTTAGTACTCTGTATCCAGGAGCCAGAAATTGCTTTGAAAAGGATTGCTGCTTCGGCCCTCAGTGATATTTCAAAGCATTCTCCAGAGTTAGCCCAGACCGTGGTGGACGCGGGGGCTATTGCTCACTTAGCCCAGATGATCCTGAACCCCGATTCCAAATTAAAGGTATTTAAAAAGAAAGTCAACAAGCAAACAAACAAATCAGGCTCTGATTACCTAAGAAAATGGAAGTGGGTGTAGCTTCATGTTATACGTGTAAAAATAACTAGAAAACTATCATTGAAACAGATATGGACTTGTGTATTTGGTCTTTTAATATGTGGAACTTATGCTGTAAGGATTAGACGACAGACATATCTGGTTAAAATATGTGCAATGCCAAAGACTGCAAATAGCATCAGTATGAGCATTAATCCTTAAATAAGGAATTACACAGTGCCTGAATCTCAGGGTGGGCCTGAGATGGTGGCCCTGAGAACCCACCCAAAGGTTCTCTAGCCCACCACTATTTTATTTAACTTTCTTAGGACAGTAGCCGTATTTATCTTAGTCGTGTTTGTGTTTTTTTTTTTTTAGTTTCCTTCACTGTATCAAGATTGATTTATGGTTTTTTTTTTTAGCTTTCTAAAACCTGATTTTCAGTTAATAGTCACTAGCTATACTTTCAGATTCTAGTAGTTATATTCTATAAGATTTTAAAATCTTAGCTAACGTTAACTAAGTCATGGAAAGTTCTTTGAAACATTATCAGCATGGCGCCAAAAATAAGATGTTACTTCTGCTTGATGGTTTTTGTACTATACTACCGCCTCCGTCATAAATTAGCAATGTGAGTATTAATTAAGAAATATCCAAAGGTCATATTCTTCGATCATCTGCATAGATGAAGAGACTTAAATAGCCCACAGAAGAACGAAGACATTTAATCTGGAGATTAGGGGATTTAAGAAATGGAGTATTTAGGGATAAGACTAGGAATTGATTGTCCCAAGACTCCTAAATCTGAGGTTATGTTAGCAACGTAGTTGTTTTTTTCCTTTCTGTCAAGGAGTTTGAATGTAAATCAGACCGGGACTCGGCAGCATGCCTTGTGTCACGTTTTGTTTTATTTTGGGTTTCGCTCAACAGCGTCAGATCCTTTCAGCGCTCAGTCAGATCGCGAAGCACTCCGTGGACCTGGCGGAGATGGTGGTCGAGGCAGAGATTTTCCCAGTTGTTCTCACCTGCCTGAAGGACAAAGACGACTACGTGAAGAAGAATGCTTCTACTTTAATTAGGGAGATAGCAAAACATACACCTGAGGTAAAAAGAAAAACAACTTTTTTAGGGTTTGAAGCTACAGGAATACGGAGCTGGTTTTTATGTAAAACCTGAGTGTGTTTACAGGCTGAGGGCGGTGCCACAGGACCTGGTTAGGTGAGGGATTCTGTCCTCGGCGCTCTGGACCCTTTGGACTGGGTGACTGTCGTGGGGGCCTGGCCTGCACACCGTACGATGGGTGTTTAGCAGCTGTCCCGGCCTCTCCTCACTAGATGCCGGTAGTACCCCGACCCCCATCATGGCAAAAAAGTCTCCAGAGATTGCCAGCTGTTTCCTAGGGGACAAAAAAGTGCCCCTAGGTGAGAGCCACCGGGCTCTAGCAATGGGGTTTGAATCTGAAATCTCAGTTTGTAGTGATTTCCTGCTTCCCATTTCTAAGTTGTGGGGGCCGCGGGCTTTTGTCCTACCTGTCATTCTAGGTCAGCTGGCAGTAGGGAGAGATCATGTGCCTCCAGGTCTAAAGAACCCCCCCCACCTCCCCACCCCCCCGGCGCACAGCCTCACATCAGCCCTCCACTAACTGCTTGAGTTCTCAGGTGCGGAAGGAGTAGAGACGAAGAAAGTCTGGGTGGATTCCGAACCTGTATCTTTCCCTGTGTATGTTTTGACTGATCAATTTCATTTCACTGAACTTTAAAGCCCTCATTCTTTATGTCACCTAACGTCTTCATTTGGTTGAGATTTTTCAAGATTGAAGACTGGCAGTCAGCCAGTCATCATTGCTAGCAAAGAGGGGGATCATTAGGCTGGAAGATTTCAAGTCTGACATTGCCTTTTAGCATTCAGTGATTAATGTGCCCCATTCTCACGCATTGTGATTGGGAGTTTCAGTAGTCAGCTAGTTATGAACTAGCCCTAGGCTTAGTGTCTAGGTGAGGAATTTTGACATCCATTAAAATAAGGATGAAAGTTGTGCTATCGATGCATGAAAAATGGAAACCACAGGGCGGCTTCTCACAGCGAGTCGATCTGCACATTCGAAACTGCGGGATTCTTATATTTGTATGCTTCCTTAACGAATACAATAATCCCACCGAACGTTTCAAATTTCACGAGCTGTTTTTAGGTCCTACATAAAAAAATTTGGCCAGACCAAAGTCATATTTAAAGATCACCTCGCACGTCACAGTCACAATGATCTGGCTCTCCTTCTCTCCTAGCTTTCCCAGCTGATAGTGAACACGGGAGGAGTGGCAGCCGTGACCGACTGCATCGGGTCCTGCAAAGGAAACATAAGGCTGCCTGGCATCATGATGCTGGGCTACGTGGCGGCTCATTCTGAGAACCTGGCGATGGCAGTGATCATTTCCAAGGTCTGCGCTTGTTCCATTCCCTTAGTTGCCGCAGTGACGTGTTCTAACAGGGAACCAGACACACATACTCCCCCACACACTATAAAGTATAACTGACTGGAGTGAGAGAATTACCTGAAATGTTTTCAAGGCTTATGAGTCAGTTTCCCAAAGCAATGCTGGAAATAAGGTTTACTTTGCACAAGTTTAAAATTGTAGCCTGTGTTTAGTATCAACAAGCCATCGACGCCTCTGAGTATTAGTATTATGTGCGTTTAAATATTACGTGTAGTGGGGCGCCTGGGTGGCTCAGTCGGTTAAGCGTTTGACTCTTGGTTTTGGCTCAGGTCATGATCTCATGGTCTGTGAGTTCGAGCCCCTGAGCTGACAGTGCGGCGCCTGCCAGGGATTCTCTCTCTCTCTGCCCCTCCCCTGCTCTCTCTCTCTCTCTCAAAAATAAATAAGCTTAAAAAAAAATTAAGTGTATTTATATCTTGAAGGATTGACTACATATTTACAGACACATAAAGCACACTTTGATTTACGTAGGAAACAACTGTTATAAATGACATATCTGGTGGTAGTCTTCATTATTCTCTGAGGTCTGTACATTGTCCTCTCCCCTGTCATTTGGGTAGGAGATGACAAGACTAGGTCTTCCCTTCTTTATCCACCTTCTCTTCGTCAGCTTTCATGAACTAATTTCTCTTCTCAGAGGTAGGCAAATCAGAGCACACATCAGACGTTTTTGTTTCCTTGCTCTAGGGACTTGGCCCTATCTCAACTTGGTCTTAACCCGCCATGGAGTGTAGTCTTGGCACGTAGTAGGTGCTCAAAAAGTATTTCTTGAACGAATAAATATTGATCTCCCAAAGAATGCTGCAAAAGCCGTGCGCTCACAGTGTCTCTGGCAACTCCCTGGGGTGTGGGCTTCTTATCAGCATAGAAAACCTGCAGCTCTATGGTCAACAGAAGTGTGCATTTTTTTTCTTATCCCTTGCTAATCCTCTGAATAAAGAGGAACCTCAGATCTTTATTTTCTACCTATTCCTTGGTAATTCTTTGCTCCACTCCCTTTTTATCCTGCGCCTTTCCTTTTGTTCTTCTATTACCAAAGACTGTGGTAGCGACTAGAGGGGCAGTGCAGCTTTCTGCAGGGTCACCACGGGGACAGTATTGGGAGTTTTGATTTGCAGTTCTTTGCGCACAGGCAGAAAGCCCACACGTAGGAAGAAGGATGAAAGAAGCGATTACTTTTGCTCCCTGTGTTTCTTCCCCAAACGAACCAGGAGGCCCTCCCCTCCTTTGGTCTAGGGCTGCTGCTGGCCTCTCCCACCCAGTTTGCCCTTCAGTCAGTGAAGCTGAGGTGGAGGCAGCAGCAGTTTGAGGCAGACCTCACAGGGCCGATTTGTTCTTCCTTTTTCCTATGCAGCACCACAAGGACCAGTAAGAACCCGCGTTCAAATAGCACTTTATAATTTTCAAAGCACGTTCGAAACAACTGAGGCCAGTAAGTCAGAATCTGGGGGGATGGGCAGAAGGTGTCTTCTCTCCCTCTTGCTTCTTCATTCTTGATGTATCCCAGAAGTAGGGAGTCTCTGGAAAGTTTCCTCCTTCTGCAGACCGATCTGACCTTTATCGTATTGGCAGACACCCATGTTTCATTGTAAGAAAGAAGCCAGTGAAGAGACATGGCAGGTTTCTTCAGGAAATTGGTCTTACTTACAGCGAAATTTAAAGGCAGACGAGGGGCGCCTGGATGGCTCAGTTGTGTAGGCATCTGGTTCTTGGTTTCAGCTCATATCGTGATTTGTGAGTTCAAGCCCTGCATCGGGCTCTGTGCTGATAGTGCAGAGCCTTCTTGGGATTCTCTCTCTTTCTCTGCCCTTTCCCTGCTCGTATGCTCATTCTCTCTCTCTCAAAATACATAAAGAAACTTAAAAAAATAAAGGCAGACAAAAAGAAAGCATACATGATCATTTGGCCTTTGCCGTGGTAGCCTGACCATGTGATGATATTGGCTTTTATGATACTAAATTTAAGGTGATAATCACTCTTTTTTTATTATTAAAATTTTTTCAAGTTTTATTTATTTATTTTGAGAGAGAGAGAGAGAGAGAGAGCACACATCAGCAGGAGAGGGGCAGAGAGAGGGAGACAGAATCCCAAGCAGGATCCACACTTGTCAGTGCAGGCCCCATGTGTGGCTCGAACCCATGAACTGTGAGATCATGACCTGAGCCAACATCAAGATTTCAGATACTTAGCCGACTGAACCACCCAGGCGCCCTGAGGTGGTAATTATTATAGTCTCAAATTCGTTAGGAAACTATGCCTATACAGAATTTGGAATTATAAATTGATTTGGTTATTTGAGTCTTCCTTGGGTTTATACACTATGGTGCATTTGAGACCCTTTAGTTAATTCTGTTTTGAGTACTGAGATAAAACTGAAGCCTGTGTGAAGTATAAGCACATGCTATCTGTGTAACAAAAATAATCATTTCTATTTTGCCGCTTAATCATATTAAAATGGGAAAAACTACCATTTAAAAGTTGGCCAAAATAAATGAAAATCATTTAGTGATCAGGAAAGTTGTCAGTGAATGTATTTCATCGAAATGTTACTTAAATAGAATTCTGGTTGGCTCATATAATTTTGGATCTACAGTGGTTATTTTGCTGTCAGATCTATTATACTTGGTGAAAGGCGATTTTTTTTAAAGCATTCTAAATTAACTTTTAAAACAAAGGCCAATAAAAGGTTTTAAAACCCTAAGCACTTTTTTGTCACAGCGGAATCTGGTTTTGCCTGTAATGTCCGAGTCTGGCACATCTGCTGTTTGGTTAAATGCCTCTCTAGCTGGGGGAGGAAACGCTAGCGGAGATATTCTTAGTTTAGCTGGATTGTTACAGATAATTAAGGTAAATTAGTTCTAGTCATTTTATCGACTTGAAAAATGACAGCCCCTGTGATGTGCTCATTTATCGAACCGTTGAGGAAAAAAAGGATCAAGGCCAAAATGCTGCCTTCTAATGTTTGAGAGCCACGGAAGACTCTTTAATCCTG
Organism: Hyaena hyaena; assembly: GCF_003009895.1. NCBI lineage: Eukaryota > Metazoa > Chordata > Mammalia > Carnivora > Hyaenidae > Hyaena > Hyaena hyaena. The sequence goes on along the minus strand of NW_024080703.1, from coordinate 2,703,842 downwards.
CCCTGGATTCCTAACACTTGCTCTTTTGATGAATGCCGCAGGGCGTGCCCCAGTTGTCGCTCTGCCTGTCCGAGGAGCCGGAAGATCATATTAAGGCCGCTGCCGCCTGGGCCTTGGGACAGATTGGGAGACACACCCCCGAGCACGCGCGGGCCGTCGCTGTCACAAACACGCTGCCTGTTCTACTCTCGCTGTACATGTCCACGGAGAGCTCGGAGGACCTTCAGATAAAAGTAAGCGCTTCCTTTTTAACAGCCGGATGGATGTTTGTTAGATTTGGCTCATTCTTAAAAATAATGTCCTTTTAAACGTGTTTTAGCTATCATCGTGGATCATACTGATTTCATTAGTCGAGAAATACAAACTTACCAGAAGAAATGAGGTGGCTTTTCTCTGAAAATGAGTTACCCTTATCCCCAAACGTCAGCGATATATTTTAAAGAAAGTTCTTTATAGGTTGCAACATGGTTTGTAAAACGAATGACTGGGTTTTGCACTCTGCATTCATGTTGACTTCTCTTATGGAATAGGAATTGAATAATAGGATTCTGGAGGTGGAATTAGTTAGAACTTTGGTCCAGTCAACATTAAAAAATTGAATCTAAAAGAATTTTAAGACTTGCTTTCCAAAGGTATCATACAGAAAGTATTCCAGAAGCCAAGATCTACCTGTTCTAACTCTAAGTCTGCTTGATCTTTTAATAATACTTTATATTTGTTCCTTAAAAGAAAACTGTCCATAAGATTCACTAAGTTAAAAATTTTTATATCATGCATTTAAAAATTACTTTAATTTTTTTTAGTTTCAGTTTTGAGAGAGAGACAGAGACAGAGTGTGAGTGGGGGAGGGGCAGAGTGACGGGGAGACACAGAATCCGAGGCATGCTCCAGGCTCCGAGCTGTCAGCAAAGAGCCTGAAGATCATGACCTTGGCCAAAGTCGGACACTTAACCAACTGAGCCACCCAGGCGCCCTACCTCATGCATTTTTTTTAAAAAAGCAAGCTTTCTGAAATAAAAATATTACCAGCTACCAGAATGAGTCACAAAGCATGGATTTAATTAGGAGGGGTTGTTTAATAAGAATTTCAAAGAAAGAAAAAAATGTTTCCCAGCATAGTCCCTATACTTTTTTGAAAGCAGTTTTCAGAACTGACTTGGACTGAGGAAAATGCACAGGAAAGAAAATAATTCAAAAGAAACCAACGACAGTAAGTTCAATTACATTTAAATTTTAGTTACAACAACAAATTAACAAATAGGAAAGTATGTTTGCTGAAGCAACTTTAGATGGTATAACAAGGCAGGAGGTTTACTTGAACTAGACAGCTGAGGGATTCTGAAAGTTACAGAATCATTTATTGGATTTATAAATTCATAAAAGTGAATTTATGTGTATTTGGTTATGTTTACATGCTATTTCTCTACAGATTCACTGAGGGATGTTTACTTCTAAGACTAACCATTTTTTCAATTTTTGTAAGACTTTCTAGATCAAAGCAATGATTGAATAGATTCAGGGCTTCCCTCACGTTTCTCCAGTGTTGAGCAGATGGTGCTTGGCGATGCTTGGTAGAGAGGAAGATTGACAATATGCTAAGGCCTCTCCCTGTTTAACAATTCTGTGATTCTTTGGCTTTCGGGTGAGAAGCCACAATTACATTTCCAGTTTTGAGTTGTCCAAGTACAGCTGGTTTACACGTGTATCATTTTAACTTACGTATGTAGTTCTCTTTTTGCCTCATAGGTTTTGAACCCATCAACACACTTGCCTTTTTTTCCACCCTCTTTTCTCTCAGTCTACCTCCACTTCCCCCACCTCCCTCCTCCTCTCTTCTCCTTCCCACCCTGGCCTGGTCCAAAGACCTATGGCCTCCCGCGCAGGGTCTCCACAGGGGTGAGCTGTGCCCAATATGTAATAGTAATCATGTTCAACTTCTGGGTTATCAAGACGTAAATTATTAGCTGTATCTATCACTTTCAGATTCCCGCATTGAACAACTTTTATCTTCCTTTAAGTTTTAGAAATAAAGGAATATATCAGCTACAGCATGAATGATTAATTGTGGAATCAATGGTAATTATAGTTTAAGAAACCCTGATAAATAGTGTCATAGCACTGTATACTTTTTATATACTACTAAGTTTATTTAACTTGGTTTTTAATGAATTATTATGATGTTGTGTTGTATAAATATCACCAGAGTAAAATCAGTTTGAGAACTTCACCTTTGGAAATAAGACCGTTTTTGTTGTGTATAAGTTTAACAAAGTTAGTTTTATTAAAACATTCAGGTTTACTATAGAAGTTAAGTTTCCTTCTGCTTATGTTTGATACAATATTTATTTTCAGGAAATACAGTGGGTATTAAATTAAAAAGTAGGATCGTTATCAATCATTATCACGTCAGCAATCTTTCCAAGGCTTTTTAAGTTCATCCAAATATTTTCTTATTGTAGGGACTTGATTATTATTTTTTGCTTCCCCAAGGTTTCTTGGATTCTATCATTTGTTGTTTTAAAGGCCTTAGAACAAAAGTCCAAGGCTGTTTGATTTGACATTATCTCAGTAGGGAAAAACGTATCCAAGAGCTTTAGGAACCATCTAATGGTATTCCTTATTTGTTACTCTGTGGCAGCTTTCAAATTAAAGGCCATGTTGAAGTTCATTTTGTCCCAAAGGCATGTCAGCTTCTGTAAGCATTCTCTAATTGGTTCTGATCCAGGAGAGCCAATGAGCAGTCCCTTGGAATTGCTTGCATGTTTTCACAGAGCCTTCTATCTGCTGGTACCTAAGTTCTTTCCAAAGCCTTATTAAAAGCTGAAAAAAAATCTAACTTTTATTTAACGAGCTCACCTACATATATTTTGAAAACAGTCACGCAATTGCCTTTTCGTTTGCTTTGATTTAGAGGCATCCTATTGAAATGGTCCATCATAGTCTGGGATCTGAGTAGGTTCATTTGATTACCTTAGTTATGAAAGCATTTCGAAGATGACTTCATGATTGTGTTCTTGTCTCCCTTCATTTTCTAGCAGTTTTGTTGACATGTAGCTCATATGCCATATAAGTCACCCATTTAAAGTATATAATTCAGTGGTTTTGGTACATTCACAGATGCAACCGTCACTACAATTTAATTTTAGAAACTTTTCATTCCCCCTTAGCAGTCACTCCATACCCTCCCAGCTGAGCTCCAGGCAGCCACTAATTTACTTTCGGTCTGTGGGGATTTGCTTCTTCTGGACACTTCATTTATTTATTTTTTTACTAAAAAAATTTTTTTAAACATTTGTTTTTGAGAGAGAGAGAAGGAGTGTGAGCGGGGGAGGGCAGAGAGAGAGGGAGACACAGGATCCGAAGCAGGCTCCAGGCTCTGAGCTGTCAGCACAGAGCCCGACGCGGGGCTCAAACCCACAAGCGGTTGAGATCATGACCTGAGCTGAAGTCGGACACTAACCAACCGAGCCACCCAGCTGCCCCTTCATTAAATGGAACCATACATCATATGCAGTCTTTGGTGCCTGGCTTCTTTTCACTTAGCGAAAGTTTCCAGGTTCATGCATATTGTAGCACATACCAATATTTTCTTCCTTTTCATTGCCAGATACTATTCCATTGTGTTACCATACTGTGTTGTTTACCCATTCACCAGTTGATGGACATTTGGGCTGTTTCTGCTCTTTTATTATTATGAATAATGCTGCTGTGCACATACTGTACAAGTCTGTGTGTGGATGTATGTTTTCACGTCTCTTGGGTGTAAACCTAGGAGTGGAATTGCTAGGTCATATAATAACTCTTTTTAACATTTTGAGGAACTGCCAAACTGTTTTCCAATGTGCCTGCACCATTTCATATTCCCAGCAGCAATGCATGAGGGTTCCAATTCTTCTACATTCTTGTCGACGCTTGCTATTGCCTTTGTTTTTTCACTATAGTTATCCTGGGAGGTGTGAATCGGTATCTCACTGTGGTTTTGATTTACATTTCCCTGATGGCTAATGATGCTGAAAAATCTTTTGATATGCTTATTGGCCATTTGTATAGCTTCTTTGGAGAAATGTCTAATCAGACCCTTTGTTCATTTTTTTTTTAATTTTTTTTTTAATGTTTTATTTATTTCTAGGAGAGAGAGAGAGAGACAGCGTGAGCAGGGGAGGGTCAGAGAGAGAGGGAGTCACAGACTGAAACAGGCTCCAGGCTCTGAGCTGGCAGTCCGCACAGAGCCCGACGCGGGGCTCGAACCCACGAACCGCGAGATCATGACCTAAGCGAAAGTCGGACGCTTAACCGACTAAGCCACCCAGGCGCCCCTGTTCATTTTTAATTTGGGCTATTATCTTTTTATTATTTTGTAATAATAAAGGGTTGTAAGGGTTCTTTATATTACAAAAATACAAATTATTTTTTTAAATGTTTTATTTATTTCTGAGAGAGAGAGAGAGAGAGAGACAGCGTGAGCAGGGGAGGGTCAGAGAGAGAGGGAGACACAGAATCTGAAGCAGGCTCCAGGCTCTGAGCTAGCTGTCAGCACAGAGCCCGACGCGGGGGTCGAACCCACGAACTGTTAGATCATGACCTGAGTGGAAGTCAGACGCTCAACCGACTGAGCCACCCAGGCACCCCTTGAATACAAATTCTTATCCTTTATATGATTAACAAGTATTTCCTTCCATTCTATGGGTGGTCATCAATTTATTGACAGTGTTTTAATGGAGTTCAATTTATTTATTTTTTCTTTTGCTGCTTGCCCTCTTGGAGCCCTATCTAAAAGGACTTTGCCCAAAACGAGGTCATGAAGATTTACTCTTATGTTCCCCCTTCCTTTTAATAACGATAACTCTTTGGGCTACGATGCTTTCAGAACAAAATTAATTTTTTGAGTAAAAAACATTATTCATTTAAGGCAGTTTTCATTAACGATCATCCATTAAGGAGGGTAACAATGAATAATTTTTGTTATTTCTTTTATTTTCTGTGGAAAATAACTGAAATGGTATCAAGTATTTTCATAGTATTGACAATTTCATTTTGTTAATTGTGATTCTTACGTGTGTCGTTAAGAGATTAAAAAATAATGTTGCTAGTCACTTACTGTGGGTTTTACAATAGCTTTTATTAATGTGGACAGCGTCAGCTTTTAGAAATGACAGAAAAATGAATGAATGTAGAACTGTATATGCTATGCTACTTTATGGGAAAACCAGGCTCAAATTCAAGTTGCCCTAAATAGACAGCTCATGACTCCTTCTCTGATAGCATCATATATTTTGTATATTTAAGGATAAACACTAGCTACTAAATGCTGTGACAATTAGAAAAATTCATAATCTGTTATTTCAAAGTAATAAATTACTTGATTGGCTGAAAAAAAAAAAGGGTTTGTTTACACCACATAAATTCTAAATAATTCACAGTATGAAGTGGTAAGGACTATTTTATTTTGCTCACTGCCATAAATAACCAAACAGAAGGCATATTTTATAAAGGCTAAGAAATTTTAAACCCAACATATGATCTTGTGTGTAGAAAATACTAAAGAACACACACACACACACACACACACACACACACACACACAAATACTAGAACTAATAAGACTTCAAGATCACCAGATATAAAATCAATATATAAAAATATATCGCAGTTTCATATGCTGGTAATGAACAATTCAAATATGAGGGGTTCCTAGCTGGCTCAGTCGGTAGAGCATGTGACTGTTGATCTCAGGGTCATGAGTTCAAGGTCCATGATGGGCATAGAGATTATAAATAAACTTAAAAAAATATGAAATTAAGACCATAGTTTCATTTACAGTAGTATCAAAAAGAACAAAACACTTAGGAATAAATTTAACAAGAGAAGTATAGATTTCTACACTGAATACCAAATACTGCTGAAAAAAGTTAAAGAAGGTCAGAATAAATGGAGAGACATTCCATGCTCATGGACTGGAAGATTTAATATTGTTAAGATGGCAATACTGCCCAAATTGATCTGTATATTCAGTACAATTTCTATCATAATCCCAACTGGCTTCCCTCCTCCCCTGAGCTTAAGAAACTGATCCTAAAATTCATATGGAAATGCAAAAGACCAGACTAGCTGAAACAATCTTGTAAAAAGACTTATACTGCCCAATTTGAAAACTTACTACAAAGCTACAGCAATTAAGATTGTGTGGTACTTGCTTACAGAAAGACACATATATCAATGTAACTGAATTCTGAAAATCTGAAATAGACCCTTTTACGGTCAATTGATTTTTCACAAAGTTTCCAAGGCAATTTAATGTGAAAAGGATAGTCTTTTCAGCAAATGACGCTAAGACAATTAATATATCCTCAAACATAAAATATTAATTTGGATCCTTATACCATATATCAGAATTAACTACAAACGGATCATAGATCTAAAAATAAGAGGAGTACAAAACTCTTAGAAGAAACCTTGGATTAGGCATTCATTTCTTAGAAACGACACCTAAACACAGGTGATAAAGGAAAACATTCACAAGGTGGGTTTCATCAAAACTGAAAGCTTGCGTGCTTTAAAAGACGCCATTAAGAAAATTAAAAAAAAAAAGCCACAGACTTGAAAAAAATAATTTGCAAATAATATATTCGAGAAAAGACCTGTATTCAAAATACATAAAGGGCTCCTACAATTCAAAAATAAGACAAATAACCCAATTAACGAAGGGCAAAAGATTTGAATGAACATTTCACCAACAAATGATCTATCAATATGTAAAAAAGTTCAACATCATTAGTCATTACAGAAATGCAAATCAAACTGTAAAGAGCTACTACTTCACACCAACAAGAATGGCTACAATTAATAAGACAGATAATAACAAGTGTTGATCATTACTTGGAGAATCTCGAACCTTCTTACATTACTGGTGGAAATGGAAAATGTTGCAGTCACACTGAAAACCAGTCTGGCAGTTTCTCAAAATAGTAAATATAAATTTACTATTGTCACCCAACAACTTGACTGCCAGGTATCTTCCCAAGAGAAATGAAAACACTTGTCTACACAAAGACTTGTATGTGAACCTTGAGAGCAGCATTATTCATAATCACCAGAAGTGGAAACAACCCAAATGTCCATCAACTGGCGAACAGACAAATGAAATGTGACAAACCTGTATAATGGCATCCTATCTGACAATGAAAGAACAGAGCACGTATCAGTGCCATTGCATGGAAGAACCCCGAAAACATTATACTTCGTGAAAGAAGCCAGACTCCCAGGTTCACATACTGTATGATTCTACTTATATGAATTGTCCAGAAAAGTAAAATTTACAGATAGAAAGTAGGTTAGCAGTTGCCCAGGGATGGTGGAGGAGTGACTACAAACGGAATGAAGTTCCTTGCTGGGATGATGAAGATGTTCTAAAATTAGGTTGTTAGGATAGTTGCATAACTCTGGAAATTTACTAAAAATCCACTGAATTGTATACTTAAAATGAGTGGATTTATGGTGTATAAATTATATCTCAATAAGGTTGTTAAAAAATCTTGAGCCCAGAAATTGACAAGCAAATAAAAAATTAATTAATATACTTTCATGTGGGGAATGTACATTCCTATCTAGAAGTATGTAGTCATAAATCAAGTATATTTCTTGACAAAGGATAGTAAAGTTCAGTGAATTTCTAGGATCATTAGGCTCTTTTTTAGAATTTTCATTTAATAAATTGATAGTGCATGTGATCTGTGTTATACAATTAGTAGACCTTATCACCAGTAGCAGGTAAGTTAAATTCGTTGGCCTGCTGAAGTCACCATGATCCTCAGATGGCACGTAAAGCCATATGAGGTGTGTTGGGAATTGAGAGTTTAATTCCAGCTTAGGTTATGCTTACTTGTGGAAGAAAGTTGGGCTGCGTTTCTTACCTTGTTGTATTTCATCTAGTTTACGAAACAATGTTTGAGGACAAATGTATCGAGATAAGAGGTGATGCAGGAATGCTCAGCCCAGGGCTCTGGGAAAACACAAAATTAACAGAGCCTTTACTGATAGCACACTGTGATCAAAGTTTTTCCTGAATCCATTTGCTGATTGTACAATTCATGATGTGAGAGTCAAAATGCTCCTTGACATTTCAAAAGCACCGCTAAACACTCCGTAGTAGGATCCCAGAAGACGGGGTTGGCTCAGGCCTGAGAGAGAAGGGGTGACCAGAGGAATGAAGCACAAAACCACATACGAGTAGGTGTGGAATTCCAGGGGAAAACAGCTGTAGGCAAACCAGACTGGGAAGCCTTCCAAAGTGAAGGGGGCAGGAAACAATCACAACCAGCCGTGGCCCCAGAGCTGGCCTCAGGGATGTGCCGCAGTCACATCAGGACCCTTCTTCAGCCACGCTTGGTGTCACTGTGAAACACAAAGTGCTGGGGAGAGGCGGAGGGACCTGTTCTGCCTGTGGCTAATACACTCCCTGCTGCTCAGGGCGCCTTTCCTGTACAGCCAGGTGCGTCTTCCCTGTGCATGGGGCACTTTCATGTCTGCAAATATTCACTGAGTGATGCACATGGCATCTTTCTGCCTACATCCCGATAAGTCATGAGACCTTTTAGACAACACAGAAGGTTTGACAATGACTTTCTACAATAAACTGCATGTTTTCTATATGTTGCTGGGAAGGAACAAGACATGCTGGTTATCTCATAGTTTAACATATACAGATGTTTACACTGACCAAATATAATACATACTCACTTAGAGTGGACAGCTCTATGCTTTTTAATTTTACTTTGCTCATAGGCTATTTTAAGAGATCAATAATATACTATACATTCTAAAATGTAGGTACATTTTAAATGTACATTTATTATTATACAGTATTAAAATGTACATTATTAATATACATTATTAAATGTACATTGAAATACACCGTACATTCTAAAATGGGCAGGTGAAACCAATGCCAGATAGGAGTTTTTCTGACAACTCTCTTAAACAGTGAAGCACCTGCAGATTTGACCTGGAAATTCATCTTGTTTTCAAATTCTAGAAACGTGAGCCATGAATTTTGGTCAGGCTTTGATCATTACTTTGGTCTGTGTTTTGTTCAAATAGAGTAAAAAAGCCATAAAGAATATCCTACAAAAATGCACCTATTTACCAGCCCTCGAGCCATTTCTGTACGACGCACCTCCCAACATACTGAAGCACGTGGTTGGACAATTCAGTAAGGTAAGAAATGCTCTCTTTTCTGGAAGGAGGGAAGAACATTTAAATGACTTGCTAATTTTTTTTCCCCCTGTTGGGTCAACATCTTCTTCTGAAAGACGGGGGCAGGGCTTTACTCCTTAGTTCTCACTGATTGTAGCGACAGGGAAGGGAACACAGTTTAATAAAATTCATGTAAGTTAATAAAATTCACACGTATGTAATTCATACTTCTTTCTTCACATTTTCCTCACAGCCCCTGTACTGTCTCTGTTAGCGTTCTTGGGGCAAAAACAGTATGTCAACATATAAAAACCTCACAATACAGGTAGTTTATATTGAAAAGTAACTTAGTAATTACCTGGGTGTCTATTACCCTCACTCATCTGGGAACACTGCAAAGATCTTATAAAGAAAAATAAAAAGGTCTCTAAGCCATTTATGACAAAGTCGGTGCACTTTACCGGACGTGCTTTCCGAGAGTCATTTAGAGTTTATTGATTTATTTTATGAACAGTTTTAACAAATATAGCCATCATCTTTCTTAGATCATTGCAGATTAAAAGCAGCAAGGTAGAAAGGTTGGGCTGCTGGATGTGGGCTTAGCCAGCAGAACTGACTGACTGACTGCAAGCAAAGGCTGAGAGAGAGCGACAATATTCCCACAGCCACTGATGGCCAGGACGCTAACCCTAGGCTGTAAAGAACTGGCTAAATGGTGCTCAGATTTGATTTAAGAAAATGGGGTCTTTGGAAGTAGCATCCCATAGTGGTTATGAGCTCAGGCTCTGGAGTTAGGGTGCCTGGATTTCCCATTTACCAGCTGTAATATCTTTAGCAAAGCCTTGACCTCTCTAAGCCTTGGTATGATTACCCATAAAACAGGGGTAATAGGAGTTCCTATTTTATAAGGTCATTGTGAAGATTAAATGATATGTTATATATGTAAAGAGTTTAGCTTAATCTCAGGCACATATTAAGCCCTCAACCCCCTCCCCCCACTGAAAAACCCAAAATGTTTTTAAGAAATAAAACACAGAACTGCTTAAGGTCGATGTTAACAAATTAATAAACATAGATGGGGGTCAAATTTACTTGAATAGTTAGGAAGCTATGTAATGGAGGTACTACTCAGTGTATACTCTATTTCTCCAAACAATAATGAACGAAAACTATATATGGTTGCAACCTTTCAAAAAATGTTTTATTTTTGAGAGACAGAGAGAGAAAGCGAGAGCATGGGCCGGGGAGGGACAGACACAGAATCTGAAGCAGGCTCCAGGCTCTGAGTTGTCAGCACAGAGCCTGACACGGGGCTCGAACCCACACCAGTGAGATCATGACCTGAGCTGAAGGTGGACACCCAACTGACTGAGCCACCCAGGGGCCCCTATATTGTTACAACTTTTAAACTAGGCCCTGCACCTGCTTAGGTCTAGTTTCAGGCACTCATCTGAAAGAGAAAACTGTTTTCTAACAGCCTTCAGTTGTCCATCCTCCATGGTCTCCAGGAGCTCAGCCGAGCCTCAAGGACTGGAGTCACTGGACAGCCTGCTTCCTTTTGGCGAGGCTGCCTTGGGATATGGTTCTGTGTGTCACCTATGTTCTGTTTCCCCTGCTAGAAAAATAAGCAACCTTTTTTTTTTTCTGGGTACCAGTTAAGAAGCTGAGCGGTGAATTTGATCAACTGAAAGGGGGAGGGAGTTGGCTGGCGAGTGGCTCCTCTACCGAGCCCTCAGCTCTTGAAAATGAACAGCCGACATTATTTCTGGAAGTTTTATTTTATGGTCTAATCTTTCAGGTGACTGAGTGAGGTATTCTAGTCTTATTGAATTAGCTAAGGAAATGAAGACTGACCCGAACTGAGTTCAAAATTAAGTCACTAAACCAGTGGGATTTGCGGAAGTTAAAATAAAGACAAGTACTACACAGCGTTCGCTCTTACAGATGTGCCTTTGGGAGTATGCTTCAGGCAGAATTTTGTGTTTTATACTTTGAGTTTATTTATTTTTGAGAGAGAGAGAGAAAGAGAGAGAGAGAGAGAACCCCAAGCAGGCCCTGTGCTGTGGGTGCAGAGCCCCCACGGGACTTGAACTCACAAACTGTGAGGTCTTGACCTGAACTGAAATCAAGAGTCAGACGTGTAACTGACTGAGCCACCCAGGGGCCCCTGTGATTTCTCAATCTAAGGGTACCAGAGCACTAGAAAGAGATGAGAAAGCAAGACAGAAGGTAAAAAGACATTGGTTTAATGAGGGTGGGGACAGAGATAGGAGGGAATGAAAACTTTCTGAGCCAAACAAAATATTTAAAACAGATATATCTGTAGGCTGTTTCATTTTTTAGAAATACAGAGTAGTGTCATCTCTTACTGTCCTGTCGGTGTGTAGCAAGATCCTTTTGTAATTTTATTTTATTTAAAAAAAATTTTTTTAAATTTTTTATTTATTTCTAGGAGAGAGAGACAGCGTGAGCAGGGGAGGGTCAGAGAGAGAGGGAGTCACAGACTGAAACAGGCTCCAGGCTCTGAGCTGGCAGTCAGCACAGAGCCCGACGCGGGGCTCGAACCCACAAACGGCGAGATCATGACCCAAGCGAAAGTCGGACGCTTAACCGACTAAGCCACCCAGGCGCCCCGATCCTTTTGTAATTTTAAAATGCCTACATGTACCCAACACTCTGTTAAACACTGGGGAACAGGCAAAAAAGAATACGACCAAGTTCTTCTTCAAGGAACTTTATCATCTAGCTGGGGGGACCAGACAAAACAATTAGAAACTCTTTTTTTTTTTTTTTTTTTAATTTAAGAAGGAATTAGTGAATGCAGGCTGAGGTATTCTGAGAGGCCTTCGATGGAGGAAGTAGAGGGGAACAAAGCTGGTCTTTGAAGAAAGAGTAAGAGAAGAGCGGGAAAAGAAGGGTGTTTCTGAAGCCGGCGGTTGAAATATGACGAGGCAGGTGCACGGCACGGCGAGTGCTTTAACGGAATGCTAGAGAGAGAAGAGACGATCTCATCCCGGGATAAAGGGGAAGAGGCTCCTAGAGAAACTTTCTGACACCTGAGCTGAATCTTAAACGATGAATGAGAGCCAAGCCAACTCACGGAGATGTGTGGAGGGTGGAAGGGCATTCTGGAAAGAGGAAACAGCACAGGTAAAGGCAAGAAATGGCCCAGCGTGCACCCGTGGAGCTTAGTGAAACAAAATTTAGGATGCAGGTTGGTAGGGAAGGAAGCTGTAGAGGTCTTTAGGACCTGAGTCACAGACGGCCCTCAAGGCCTCATTAAGAAACTTGCCTTTAATTCTGTGGGTAGTGGAGGGACTCGAATGGGTGTGAGCAAAGCAGGGACACTGCTTTACTTTTACGTACATGAGGGGCTCCCTAGCACCTTGCCTTTATTCCATCTCCTCAACGTAAAACGCTAATACGTTTCTAAAAAGACTACATTTTACTTCGAATTGTCAGCAACTTTAGGTTCATTATGTTACTGATATATTGCACATAAATTCTCTCCCACATTTCCTCAGATATATTAGTTCTTTTCACTAATAATAATCCCACTTGGAAAAGGAAAGCTGACCGTCTTATGTGCTTGACTTCTCAAGGTACTGCCGCATGACAGCAAAGCTCGACGGCTTTTTGTAACCAGCGGTGGGCTGAAAAAGGTTCAGGAGATAAAGGCAGAACCCGGCTCTCTCCTTCAAGAATACATCAACAGTATTAACAACTGTTACCCGGAGGAGATAGTAAGGTGGGAAAAATGGACAATGTTATAATGTAGTTTTTCTGTTTTTAAATCTAGATTTTATGTCCACCGTGTCAACTTGTGGTCTTTGAAATACTACATAAGACCAGTGTATACCTTTACTTGTCTCTTGATCTCTCCCCTCCCTCAATTTAATAATGGTCTGATTGAGACACACACATCTCCAAATCAAAGTGGAATGTCATTTGAGACACCTCTGTACTAACACATGCTTTACTAAACAGTACCCAAATGCAGAGTCCAAGTTAAATTAACAGTTTTCAATGTGAAACTGATTTAGAAAGGGCCTATAGCTTCTGATTTTCATAGTTCCCTGCGTATTATTTTTCTGCCTTAAGCTCACATTTATATTAATAGGAGTATTACAAATAGAAAAGAGATGTCAAGTGGCAAAAAGAAAGTTACTATCTGTATTTGAAAAACAATCACGTTTGTGGTATGCAGGTGCCTTATAGTAATGTAGCAGTTAGTTCTCTTCAAGATTAATTTTTTAATAAGGTTGCTTCGTAGAGCATTACACCTAAGCCTCGGGCCTTGTAAGTCTAAAGAACTATACCACTGATACCAAAGTAAATACAAGCAAAGTTACCAAGAAAAGATAGAATGATTTCAACAAGTGAGTTTTGAAAAAATGCCCAAAAACATTCAAGAATTAAAGGCCATATTTATCTGTATTTGTCAAATCCTACATTCACTTCTTATTTTCTCTACTTAACCTTAAAGAATATAAATTGCAATGTTTAAACCTTATGTTATTAAAAAAAACCCAAAAAACCTTATGTTATAATTTATATAAGTTACATAAATATACCTCTTCCTATTTAATATTAGTGGTTTTAATATATGTGGTAACACTCATTGTAGAAGCACAAAATAATTTTCTGTAAGAGTAAAATTTGTCTTCTTTTCATATATATTCTTCCAGTAAACACTTTCCAGAGGTATAAGTCATGCACTTTTGTGAGGTTTATGAGAACTGCTTGACCAAAAGAGTTCCAATAAGTTAGCTTTAAAAATATTAATATATAAAAAATAATATCAAAGGAGTAGCATATCATAAGTATATATCTATGTATATAACATACAAATAAAATAACATACAAAAAGCTTACATAACATATAAAATATGTGTGAAACCATTAAATGAAGGAAATATGAAAATCTTTAATCAGGAAAAGAAAACAAAATTAATTTGCATATCTTCTTCGCTTCAGGAAGAATGCTATTTTATGTAAATTTTGGATAAAGAAGATGTGGTGTGTGTGTGTATATATATATATACATATATGAATATTAGTCATCAAAAAGAATGAGCTCTTGACATTTGCAATGATGTGGATGGAGCTAGAATGCATTATGCTAAGCGAAATAAGTGAATCAGAGAAAGACAAATACCATATGACTTCACTCATATATGGAATTTAAGAAACAAAACAGATAAACATATGGGAAGGTGGGGGGAGAGAAGAGAGGGAAACAAACCACAAGAGACTCTTAACAACAGAAAAAACTGAGGGTTGATGGGGAGAGGTGGGTGGGACATGGGCTAGATGGGTGATGGGTACTAAGGAGGGCACTTGCGATGAGCACTGGGTGCTGCGCTGAATTCTACTCCTGAGACCAATATTGCATGGCACGCTAACTAACTGAAATTTAAATAAAAAATAGAGTAACTTTCAATGTAATTTTCTAACAAACAAAATTATAGAAAAATGAAGGGAAAAAAAACCCCAAAGGGCCCAAAATGGAATAACCTATTAGAATTAACCAACAGTAAGGTACTTTCTTGAATAGTAGTCTTCTTTCTACTCCTTTCCAGAATTACTTTACAGAGCTCTAGGGGAAAATGAAACTGTCACATTAGAATGTAATCTGGTGCTTTGTCAAAAAGCACTGTGAAATCTTAACCTCCCATTCTATTTAACGTACAATATTGTTGGAAAATTTTAATCTCACATTTAACCTTACAATATTAACCTCAAATCTATGATCTGGGATTTATTTATTTATTTATTTATTTATCTATTTATTTCTGAGAAAGAGAGACAGCGTGAGCAGGAGAGGGTCAGAGAGAGAGGGAGACACAGAATCCGAAGCAGGCTCCAGGCTCTGAGCTGGCTGTCAGCACAGAGCCTGACATGGGGCTCGAACCCATGAACCGGGAGATCATGACCTGAGCCGAAGTCAGACACACGACCGACTGAGCCACCCACCCGCCCCTGGGATTTCATTTTAAAAATTGGCTAATTATCAGGGCACCTGGGTGGCTTTAGGTTAAGCATCCAACTCTTGGTTTTGGCTCTGGATGTGATCTCGTGATTGTGGGATCTAGCCCCGCAACAGGCTCTGTCCATACTAAGCGTGGAGCTCACTTGGGATTCTCTCGCGATCCCTCTCTCTCTGCCCCTCCCCAGTCTGCACTTTATCTCTCAAAATAAATAAACATTTAAGAAATTGGCTAATTATCATGAAGAATTCTAATTAGCTTTTTCATGTTTGTCATATTTTTTAAAGCATCAGGTTCTATAGAACTACAAAGGTGTTTTGTAGATATCTTATAAACATTATCTATGAAAATGGACAAATGTAAGCTTGGGATGGTTTTATTTTTGTGATCATATAATTCTCAGGAATCATTGAGTGACTATTTTAGGACTGTTATTCTTTACAAGACAGATTATCAATGGATACATTCTTTCAGCTGTTATTAGCCTAAATATTTATTTCATATTGCCATATTTAAAAATCTCTAATAAAGATGGCTGGTGTGATGAGAAGGAGCTCAGAACTAGATGTTGGAAGGCCTGGGTTCTAATCCTAGCCCACTCCACAGCGGGACGGGATTTTTGGAACTCTACCGTCTTCTGGATCTTTGCCTAGACTAGACTATGTGATAATCAATATAAAAAATTATTAATGAGCCATTTCACTTTTTATACTAAGTTTTTGAAATCTGGTAGGTATTTTATCACTTACAGTACATTTCAATTCAGATGCTAAATTTTATTAGAAATACTTTTCTGTATTTAGATAACATAAAGTTCATAGTTGAAAAAGTAGATTCATAAGTTGTTCTAAAGACACCTAAAAGTTTCACCTAAAATAATTGACTGGAGTATCAGCTTTTACAATTAAATATAAAAATTCAATTCCTCAGTCTTGACACCCAGTATTTTTAAAAAGTTTATTTATTTATTTTGACATAGAGTAAGAGAAAGAGCATGGGTACACGTGAACAAGGTGGGGAGGGACAGAGAGACAGGGAGAGAGAGAGAATCCCAAGCAGGCTCCATGCTCAGTGCAGAGTGAATGCAGGGCTCGATCTCATGAACCATGAGATCTTGCTTCATGAGATCATGACCTGAGCCAAAGACCAGAGTCAGACACTTAACCACCTGAGCCCTCCAGGCTCCCTACAGTAGCCGTATTTCTAACGCTCAATAGCCACGTGTGGCGAGTGGCTACCATATGAAGCAGCACCAGTTTTTAAGGTTTGGTTTTTCTAAATCTACTTCTTACCATTTATATAAAAAGCACCTATCTTGTGTCTGACCCATTTATGAGGCCTTGGAAGGTGAGGCCTGTTTTAAAATTTGTGAGTAACTCAGAGAAAGAGCTGCAACTTCCTCAGTGTAAGAGTACCTCAAAGATAGGGCGCCTGGGTGGCTTAGTCGGTTAAGCGTCCGACTTTCGCTTAGGTCATGATCTCGCGGTTCGTGGGTTCGAGCCCCGCGTCGGGCTCTGTGCTGACTGCCAGCTTGGAGCCTGGAGCCTATTTCAGGGTCTGTATCTCCCTCTCTCTCTGACCCTCCCCTGCTCACGCTGTCTCTCTCTCTCTCCTAGAAATAAATAAAAATTAAAAAAAAAAAAAAAAAGAGTACCTCAAAGAGACCCCCCTGTTGAGGACAGTTTTCTCAAGGGTTGGATGCCTTTAGAGGAGAAATATTTTATAGGGTAACTGTTTATGTATGCATGTATCTGTGTAGCTATGACTGCCTCTAGGTACACTATCAAGAAAATACTGTTCTTTTTTGTCTACCTTAACTCGAGAACTTGTAGAAGAAATTTAGAGTTTTCAAGTCACACATGTGAAGATAGGTAAAGAAAAAGGACAAAGCAAATCTTGAACATCAGATTTTATCTGGAGAGAAGACCTTAGGAGGTTTAATTATTTTGAGGGTTTTGGAAAATTTCAAATTACACTTACTTAGATTTTTTATCTGTTTATTATATTCTAGAATGCCTGCCAAATGTTATTTGACATACTTCTAGTTGTATGGAAATTCTTTGCACAGATACGTGGCATGCCATAATGCATTAATCAATATATTAATCAATATATTTAATACCTTCATAGTATATATTTTACAAAATCTTCAATTTGTAAATATAGATTTTAGTACTATAGATGCCCCAAATCAATGAAAATGACTAATTTCCTAAGTTTGTATGATAGGATATCTGTAAGCCATTTAATAAATAGTTCTTTAATGTGACTTATTTTTTTAACTTTTTAAAATGTTTTATTATTTATTTTTAAGAGAGAGAGAGGCAGAGCATGAGTGGGGGAGGGACAGAGAGAGAGGGAGACACAGAATCTGAAGCAGCTCCAGGCTCTGAGCTGTCAGCACAGAGCCCAATGCAGGGCTTAAACTCACGAATTGCAAGATCATGACCTGAGCTGAAGTCGCATGCCTAACTGACTGAGCCACCCAGATGCCCCTTAATGTGACTTATCATCCCAGAAATTTTTGTTTTTATGGGTGGCCAGATCTGATTAAAACATACAGTGAGAATAATCTGTAAGGCAATCAGAATGTAGACACTGATTAGTAATGATAGACTGTATTGTCTAACTTATGAAAAAACCTACTAGCTATGGTCACTAAAGCAATATAAATCATTTAACATAATAAAAACAGTCTCTATAATAAGATACTATCCAAGTATCTTGCTTTGAAAATACTTCTGTGCATTAATTAATAACCCTCAAAGTTTTTGCTATTTATCTAGCAGGGACTTGTGAGTTGGTGTTTTCTTCCTTGATAGCCCCAAAACTTATGCACAGAGCATTACTGGAGCTTAATTATTCAGGGTATCGTTGAAGTTGCACTGATAGAATTAATTTAGATAAATGCCTTATATTGAATCTTTTGTGCCTACTGTGATGAATCATTTCACAAGTATTTAATAGAAAATTTTCTTTTCCAGGTATTATTCCCCTGGATATTCAGAAACACTTCTGCAGAGAGTGGACAGCTATCAACCACTTACTAACTAAGCCAAGTTCTAATTCACAGCAGAGTATTTTGAATGATAGTTGTTAAAGTTCTTTCCAAATACTTGAACCAAGTACATTCTAGACTTATTCAGTGTGAAATAGCTTTGGATAATATTTTCTAAATTTCTGTAAAAAGATTAGCGGCCTGAATAAATGAGGAACTGTTGTTCATTTGCATAGGATTTGTTCTAGGGGTGAATTGTAAAAAGACATTCAAAGGGGTTAAGGCTTTTGTTATTGTTCTATTAACCATCCCCGGCTCGCAAACACACACCCCCCCAACTAGACATAGACGAACAATGATGTTGAAAACTCTTAGTTATTTTGGCCAGTTCCTCCTAGACACAGGCAAGGAAAACTGACCTTGCAAATTCCCCAGGAGGACACTGAAGGGAAATGTCACAAGAGGAAACTGATGACAGAAGTATAAGGCACTTGAGACTCTGATGCTCTTTACATAAATGCATTAACCCAACATTTGGAATCTATGGATGACCCATCAGGCTTTCCTAATAACTGAGGAAGCTCTCCTCCTCTTGATGCCAAATCTTCTAAGCTCTTTTCTCACCTCACCAAAAATGGCTCCTTACCTTTCATGGAGCTGGAGAGGGAGGAAGTCACTGTTAAGCATTATTCCACCGCAGACATGCTTCCCATTTCATTGAAAGGCTCCTGAGTTCAGCCCTGCTCGCGAATAAACAAGTAAGCAGGCAAGTAAAGTGGGTCCTTTGTGTACCCTGTCCTGGCTTCACTTCCCCAAGTTCTAAAATCACATTTCCAGGGATTTAAAAAATAATGTACAAAGAATACCACCAGGCTTAGACTTTGCATGCATCTTCACTTAGGGTGCTGAAAGGGGGTGAGAGGGAGTTTCAATTAAATTTTAAATAAAAACAAGAGAATTGTCGTCTGCATGTTTCCTGGAGTGTTAATTCTGAACTTGGGGAATACATAAGTAGGTTTAAGAGTCTTGGTTAGTTGGCGTGTGTGTGTGTGTGTGTGTGTGTGTGTGTGTGTGTGTGTGAGTTAGTCTGTCTGTCTGTTGATCTAAAAGGGGTGTCCTTACAGTGATCTTCCCTGGAGGCCTGGAGAGGAGGTGGGTTATAACCAGAGAGCCCTTAGGCCACAGTGTTCCCAACCTGGCCAACCTTCAAGTTTCCTTCTTGGATTCTTTTTCTCCTCCCCTCCCCCCGCCCCCAAAGAACCTACCCATTTAATTTTGGTATTTTCCAGATTCATCTGTCATCATTTCCTAACAGGGTATAACTTTGTTGCATTTTTAAAAATTGTTTTTCTTTTTGAAAGAGCACAAGCAGGGGAGGGGCAGAGAGAAGGGGACAGAGGATCTGACGTAGGCTCTGCACTGACAGCAGAGAGACTGACGTGGGGCTCGAACTCACAAACTGCGAGATCATAACCTGAGCTGAAGTCAAACGCTGAGCCGACCGAGCCCCCCAGGTGCCCCTGTTGCATCTTTATAAACACCATCATACCCAAGATGGTCCCATTTCTTTTTACCTTATATCAGGCTAGGATTGCTTGCAATTTGACTTGTTAATACTTTCCAGGGCCTAACCAGCTTCTCCTGTGAACCGGTCAGCAGCCTGAGAAAATAAAGGTAGTTTTCATCTTTCTTCATTAATACCATTTTTCTTCGATGGCCACGTCGGTAATGACAAAAACCAGCGTGTCTGGGATGAACCCCCCGCTCCTCCGCCCAAGCTGTTATGGGAACACTGAATTTCTGATCATGTATTTCTTGCCACTGTATGTTGAGGTAGCTTTTCACTTCATACAGTATTTCATACCTATCAAAGAAATAAAACTTTTAATAGTGTTTGGATACGTGCTATAATTTTATCATATGCAATTTGGAAAATACATGCTGTGAAATGTTTCTTACTATAAAACACTGAAGGCATAATTAAGCTTGCTTTATTTTTAGAAAAGTCTATTATGAGACTTTTTTTTTTTTTTTGAGAGAGAGAGAGCACATGTGGGAGCTGGGGAGGGGCAGACAGAGAGCGAAAGAGAATCTCCAGGAGCCTCCATGCCCAGCACATAGGCCAACACAGGGCTGTATCACATGACTGTGGGATCATGACCTGAGACAATTTCAAGAGTCAGAAGCTTAACTGACTGAGCCACCTAGGTGCCCCACTATTATGAGACTTTTGAAAAACTAACATACATATATATATATATTTTTTTTTTTTTTTTTCTTTTGTATTTGTGCTAGAGCAAACTAATGCCTCTCATTGGCGGGATTCTCCTTGATACTTTAACCCCTGGTTTGAATTTGGTAAATTCCTATTCTCTGGGCAGAACAACTGTGTCTCACTGCTCTCTCTCCCTGTTCCAGTTTATTTAAAATTCAACTATCATTAGGATATTTCACTTAGCTTATATTTAATACTTCAGTTCAGGAATGGAATGCTTGAACCTTATTATGGGTTGAAATTTATTATTCGTACAGTTTAGCTGTTGTGAAAAGAGGTGCATTTTCAGTGGTGCTGAAGAGAGATGTGGGAAATCTGGGTTCTAGCCATAGCTGTTAAACAGGAAGGGCACATAGTACTTGTTCAGCTTGCTCACAGGACGCTTATGAATTAACCTGCAGTGAGGCATGTAACAACTGTGTAAACTCTTCATTCTGTGCAAACTGACATGTGACTTAAGGGGCCCCTGACAGTCAATGACAGAGGACACATTTGGGCTGGCGGTTGGGCACGCCAGGCCCCATACTTTTTGGTAAGTGGAGTTGATGCCAGATGATTTATGATCGAAAAAAATGACACTGCCTGCTCTCGTAGAGTTTACTGGTATAAACACATTTGCCCAGATGCAGGGAGTAAACTAAGCGTGAGACACAGGCATGTTTCATGTAAATGCAAATGACAGCCTCATATTTACAGGAGGTTGGCCTGTTTCTGGTTTTTGTTTTTTTCAAGTTTTAATTTTAATTCCAGTTGGTTTTGACCTTTCTTTCTAACCCTTTCCTCTGAAACTACCCCCTGAAAGAAAGGGTTAAAGATTTGCTCATTTCTAATCTCAATCTGAGGTCCTACACACTATAAACTCTGACCGTAAATTCCTTGGTGAGGTCCTCTCCATTCCAAGATGTCAAGGTCAGAAACTGACCTTGAAAGAATGAAGGATTCATCTGTTTTCAAATCGCCAACACTTTGGTTAAGTTAGGTGCAAGTCAATGTTGAGCCTTGTGTATACTGTGGCTTATTTTACCACAAAATTCACTGTCTAGAAAATATTGATTTGTGGCTATTCTGTTTCAGAGATTAAAAGGATTAAATGACAGTACTATAACTACTGCACTTACCAGCTGGTTAAGGGACTTAGGACTTTTAAAATCCAATTTGTCTACAATTGGATTGTAGCAATTATTTTTCTAGTAATATATTCATTTTTAAGAAGACTTCATAGGGTATAAAATTAGACAATATTCAGTGACATTGCTTTAAAGAATGGTAAGTTTCATTGTATTTTAGTAAGTGGTGTTTTAAAAAATTAAGCCATATAGGAAAGGAAAAAGAAAAAAGCAAAAATATCACTCCAAATATCACAACCCAGAAAATGAGTGCCATTAACAAGTGGGCACAATTCCACATACCTCTCTGAGCCTTTGTACAGATTAAAAAAAAAAAAACTTAGAAAAGTGTATTCATGCTATTCATGTTTTTTTTTTAAACAAAAAAACAAAAGCTGTAACAGCTTGTTTCACACAAGATGGAATTTTTCAATTTTTTCTTATTTCAGTGGGTGTAGGGAAAATGTCTCCTCAGTCCTAAATTAAGGATCAATATAAAGTATTTATAAATGGGCTCCTTTTATTAATGATTTTATTAATGATTAATTGGCTAGTATTTGCTACAGAGATTTTATCCTTTATATATTTTGGTTTTCTTAGGAGACTTTTCTTTTCAGAAGTGATTCTATGAAACATACCAGGAAGTTTAATGTATGTTTTGTTCCTTTCTCTTCACACCTGAAGCTATGATTTTGTGACTGGTGTAGAGATTTTAAACTGAATGCTTATCGGTTTTTACAACACTGGGTCAAGAATATTACACTAAAAATACATCAGTTTGCAAGGTGGGTTGGTGTGGATACTTACACAGTAAGCAACGCCTGTAATTTCCCCCCATATATAGAATTTGTGATAACACACTCCTGCTAAACTTTATACTAACATATAGAATGGATACTGATGATAAGTATTTACTCAAAGTAGTTTTGGGCATAAACAAGTCCAATCCTTCGAGAGCTGCTGTAATAACCTATATTAAGTTCGCTGCCATCTGTAGCACGTACAGTTTAGAACATACAGATGTAGGGGCACCTGGGTGGCTCAGTCAGATAAGCTTCCGAATTCGGCTCAGGTCATGATCTCACGGTTCGTGGGTTCGAGCCCTGCATCGGGCTCTGTGCTGACAGCTCAGAGCCTGGAGCCGGTTTCAGATTCTGTGACTCCCTCTCTCTCTGACCCTCCCCTGCTCATGCTCTCTCTCTCTCTCAGAAATAAATAAAAAACATTAAAAAGATAAAACAAAATAAAACATACAGATGTAATTAAAATTCCAAGAGAGTGTCGTCCCCCCACGTTTTCCATCACTAACTCAGGTAGGTCCCTTCTCTTGGACGAAATGCGCCCTGCTCTGTGACAGCCACAGTGGCACGCACCCTCATCAGGACCTCACAACCACTACACCCCAACTCAGTGGCCGTCAGCGCGTTCCCAATAGCACCCATTTTACAGGGTCCTGAGCACGAAACAGGGTGAATGGGCACAGGGCCTGGCATGCGGTAAGCGGTGACACCAGCAACTATATGGTGTAATTAGAAAAAGGTGCACAGTCCTCAAGATACTTTACTTTCATCGAGCGGAAATTGTTGTAATATTCTCATTTTTAGACCAAGACCCTTTACTGCCATCTGCTGGAAAATTCTCTTAATAAATATGCAAATCCGTTTCTTTTTTTTTTTTTTAAATTTTTTAAAATGTTTTATTTATTCTACTTCTCTCACTTTCCACACAGAACAGTACGTTCTACAGTAAAACGCGCAATTTAAGTTAGCAGAGATACTGATTAAGCCACTATTCTGGCATTTACAAAAACCGAAAGAAATACGAGGCATACATATACAAAATGAAGGTATGTTTTGGAATAATCCATACAGCATTTTAATCTTTTTTTTAAATTTTTTTTTTTTTAATTTCTAGGAGAGAGAGAGAGACTGAGCGAGAGCAGGGGAGGGTCCGAGAGAAAGGGAGTCACAGACTGAAACAGGCTCCAGGCTCTGAGCTGGCAGTCAGCACAGAGCCCGAACCCACGAACCGCGAGATCATGACCTAAGCGAAAGTCGGACGCTTAACCGACTAAGCCACCCAGGCGCCCCAGCATTTTAATCTTGATTTTAAATATCATGTCATCCCTGCAATGTGGCAGACCTCGGGAAAGCAGCCCTGCAGGGGCTCTGCTCGCCTTGTTCATCCCGGAACCTGGGCTGGGATATGATGGGTGACTCCTAACCAAATAGCCTTTATTGAAGGGATCATTGTAGGACCTTTTTGTACACCAAAGGCAAAAACGTGGCTCATCCTCATACCGGGCAGCACAATCACGAAGAAGACTGAGTATAGCTGGCGGGGGGCTGGTGGGGGGGTTGTTGATAATAACACTCTCCCAGAATACGGGATTCATCTCCCCGGCAAGGTGCCAGGTGTGAGCAGGGCTCCTGGAAGTTTGGAAAAGCAACATCTCATCCTAAGTGAAGTGGAAGTGTTGTACCTGCGAAGGCAGACTGGAGGCAGGTATCAAATGCCTCGGGGGGGGGGCGGGCGGGGGGCAGGCGTGGCGGAGTGCGTGCCTACACAGGGCTGGAAAAGCCAGCAGCCCACTCTGGTCTAAGAGAAGCCCAGAGGACGCGCGTTTTACCCAAGTGGTAAGAAATGTGTTGTTAAGAGGGTAACAACCAGCGAGATCGCAGTGGTGATGCTCTTCCATACGCCAGGGTGGACTGGTGGAGACCGTTATAAAACTGAGCTCCTGAACAGGGATGATGGGACCCCAGAATAACCGAGGCCAGGTGAACACCTAACTGTCAGAAGCAAGATGTGTGCAGTTAGTGCGAGGAGCTGCGAAAGTGGAATGGGGGCCAGGGATCCGATCCATAGACAGCCATGGGCGCAGATAACAGGACTCAGTGCTTCCAGAGGCAGTCAACCAAAGTATCAATTTGTAAAATAAAGATAGATTTAAAAAAAAAAAAAAAAGGATGGTCAGGAGGCTAAGGGCAGCTTGGTCACAGTCACTTCCTCAGTTTCTCAGATTGGGAACCAACCATCAGAAGGACAGGCTGGTCACCATGAGGACGGAGCCTGAAATGCCTCACTGAGTGTACTCAGCAGCTGTTTCCCCTGCGTTTCAAAACCCTGCCCCATCCCTTTCACTGGGTGATGGAGCCCTGCGGCAGGCCGAGGCCCCGGGGCAAGGAGCCCGGCCAGGCCACTCAGCGGGCCCCTTGGCAGTAGAGGGACCTGCGGAGGAAAGTGTGCACGGTCACTGGGAATCCCAGAAGACGCACAGCGTGGGCTCCCGGGACTTTGGAGCAAGGACATACCCTCTGTGGTAAAGAACTTTACACCACTTGAAAAGAAGTTCTTCTAGACGAATGGCCTTGATCGAGACAGGCCAAATGACCAAGGGACATTTGCATGCAGAGATAATCATGAGCTGGGTTCTGCCAGACCCGGGAGGTGAGAAACTGGGTGAGCCCAGCAGCGACAGCCCATCATAAAGTGGGAGTGCAAGATGCTCACATGCACGAGCAGGAGGGTCAGAGGTCACATGTAAGTGGTGGTCCAGATCTCCGTGTCATCCACCACTATTGCTCCGGCTTTCATAGGCAGCTCCCACCCGTGGCTGCACGGGGGTGTCTGCTATGGGCAGCGGACAGGAGACGAAAGAGACTAACTTCATTCATGGGTGAGCTGGC
Source organism: Hyaena hyaena (assembly GCF_003009895.1). Classification (NCBI taxonomy): domain Eukaryota; kingdom Metazoa; phylum Chordata; class Mammalia; order Carnivora; family Hyaenidae; genus Hyaena; species Hyaena hyaena. The sequence goes on along the minus strand of NW_024080703.1, from coordinate 2,678,592 downwards.
CCAGCATGAGCACGCGAGCCAGAAAGATGCGCTATTGCACTGCAACCCTACTTGGGGTGACCCTGAGTGCGGTGAGGGGAAATTTCTGGCGATGCACTTGGTGGTCTGCTTTACTGGGGACAAGAACAGCTCAAGGTAAGAATACGCATGGGCTCATGGACAGCAGTAGATGGGGTGGCAATTCAGTCAGAGGCTTGGCAGGAGAAATATTAGGATATCGTGGATAACGTGTGGACACAAGTGTGAAGAATTTTGTGTCCCATGGTCACGCATAGCAAAGTGCCACTATCAAAAAGACATTAAACAACATTCATGACTCAGCCATGGACATGAGCCGGTCTCTCTCATCAGCTGCTGTAGGGCTGGCAGAACGGATACTGAAGTAGAGTAGCCGTGGTGGTGGGGATGGTGGCTACGAATACGGTTTCGGCTCACCAGGGTCAGTTCAGCCACTGCCACTACCAAATGTCCAGCCTGGCAAATCACAGAAACCAGTGCTGACTCCCCAACACAGCACCATCCCTCAAGGTGACCAACCAACCATTTGGAGATCAACTGACTACAATGGACCTCTTCCACCCTGGAGGAAGCAGGAATTCATCTTGATTAGGGTTGTTCTAAGTCTGGCTTTTCCTTTCCTATCCACAGGACCCAGTCAACATCACCAACTGAGCATTAAGAATGTTTGAACTACTGACACAAGATCCCATACAATACTGCCTTGGGCCAGAGAGTACACTAGTCCAGTCCCATCCTGCATCACTCTTAAGCCACTGGCATGACACAATGGAGGAATGGCCTCTTAAAGACACAGCTGAGGCTCCAGCTTGGAGATGTTACATCTTGAGGTTGAGATGCCACCCTAAATCAGAAACCATTATATGGTTCCCAATAGGTAGACTGGGTCCACGAACTATGAGGGTAAAGTAGGTGGCATTCCCAGGGGTACACTTGGAAAGTTTGTGTTTTCTGTCCCCAAATTTTAGACTCTGTGGGTCAAGAGGTCTTGTTCACCAAAGGGTAATACTTCATCAGTGGGCCCAGAGTCCCACTGTACTTTATGATATAGCTACTACTCAAATCACTTCAGTCTCCTTATGCCCAGAAACTGGCAGGAAAAGAGTCACTGTACTAGCAGAGACCATTGGTCTCGATCATCAGGAGGAGCGGAGCTCTGTCACAGAACGCAGGGAGGGAAGAGTGTTTGGCATGCAGGTGCTCCCGTGGAGTCCCCTGAGGCTCCCATGCCCAGTTTTTTCTTTTTTTTTTAATGTTTTATTTATTTTTGAGATAGAGATAGAGACAGCCTGAGCAGGGGAGGGTCAGAGAGAGAGGGAGACACAGAATCCGAAACAGGCTCCAGGCTCTGAGCTATTCCTCAGCACAGAGCCTGACGCGGGGCTTGAACCCACAAACCGTGAGATCATGACTGAGCCGAAGTCGGACGCTTAACCGACTGACCCACCCAGGTGTCCCTCCCATGCCCAGTTTTAACAATAAACAGACCAAGAATAGAAGCCATGATCTAAGATGGGCGCAGTGACCAGGTCCTAAGCCACTTGGAGATGAGGGTCTAGGTCACCCTACCCGGCAATATGCCTGGCCCAGCATGGGCTCTGGCTGAGGCAAAGTGAGAATGGGCGGTGGAGAAGGAGATAAAGTATCAATTAGTGAAGGCTTGAGACCCGCTGCAGCGGTAGCAATTGTACTTTCCCCACAATCCTTTTTATAAGCTTCCCCAGCAATAAAGGCCAACCGGAAGCCTGGATGTGGGCCATAATCCTGGGTATTAGGTGGGTGGACTTGCTCTAAGAAGCAGTTGGTGGCACATGAAAAGATGCTCAACATCAGCTCATCATTAGGGAAATATAAATCAAAACCACAACAAGCTGTCACCTGACGTCTGTCAGAATGACTAGAAACAAAAAGACAAAAAATCACAAATGTTGGTGAGGCTGTGGAGAAAAAGTAACCTTTGTGCACTGTGGGTGGGAATGTAAACTGGTGCAGCCACCGTGGAAAAGTGTACAGAGTGTATCAAAACAGTAAAAATAGAATTACCATATGACCCAGTAATTCCACCAGGTATTTACTCAAAGAAAATGAAAACGCTAATTTGAAGAGATATATGCATCCCATGCTTATCTCATTATTTACAACAGCCAAGACATGGGATCAGCCCGTGTCCATCAATGTAGGAATGGATAAAGATGTGGTGTGTGTGTGTGTGTGTGTGTGTGTGTGTGTGTGTGTGTACAGAGGAATATTACTTGGTCATGAAAAAGTGTGTCGTGGGGCACTTGACTGGCTCAGTTGGTTAAGCGTCCAACTTTGGCTCAGGTCATAATCTCACGGTTCATGAGTTCAAGTCCCACATCCGGCTCTCTGCTGTCAGTGTAGAGCATGCCTGGGATTCTCTCTCCCTCCCTCTCTCTCTGCCTCTTCCCCTTTCTCTCTCTTCTATAAATAAACCTAAAAATTATTTTAATCTTAAAAAAAGAATGAAGTCTTGCCAATTACAACAACATGGATGGACCCAGAGAGTATTATGCTTTTTTTTTTTTTTAAAGTGGTCTCGGGGCGCCTGGGTGGCTTAGTCGGTTGAGCGTCCGACTTTCGCTTAGGTCATGATCTCGTGGTTCGTGGGTTCGAGCCCCGCGTCGGGCTCTGTGNTGACCTGAAGCAAAGCCATTCGCTCAACCGACTGAGCCACTCAGGTGCCCCTCTAACTGGAGTTTTTAAAATTAATGTTGGGGCACCTGGGTGGCTTAGTCGGTTAGGCGTCCGACTTTCGCTTGGGTCATGATCTCGCGGTTCGTGGGTTTGAGCCCCGCGTCGGGCTCTGTGCTGACTGCCAGCTCAGAGCCTGGAGCCTGTTTCAGTCTGTGACTCCCTCTCTCTCTGACCCTCCCCTGCTCACGCTGTCTTTCTCTCTCCTAGAAATAAATAAAAAACATTAAAAAAATAAATAAATAAAGTGGTCTCTATGCCCAGTATAGAGCCCAACGCAGAGTTTGAACTCACGACCCTGAGATCAAGACCTGAGCTGAATTAAGACTTGGATGCTTAACTGACTGAACCACCCAGGTGCCCCTGTAGAGTATTATGCTAAATGAAGTCAGAGGAAGACAAATACCATACAATTTCACTTATGTTGGAATCTAAGAAAACAAAACAAATGAACAAAGCAACATACAAAAAGCAGAAACAGACCTATAAATACAGAGAGCAAATTGACAGTTGCCAAAAGGGATAAGGGCGAGGGGATGGGCAAAATGGATGAAGGGGAGTGGGAGATACAGGCGTCAAGTCATGGAATGAAGAAGTCACAGAGATGAAAGGCCGAGCATACGGAATGTAGCCAATGGCATTGCAATAGTGTGGCATGGTGACCAACAGTAACTACACTTATGAGCACCGCATAATATATACTGGGGGCGGATCACTATGTTGTACACCTGAAACTCATGTAATGCTGTGTGTCGACTACAATAAAGAAAGAAAAGAGAAGCAGTTGGATCTGAACAGCACAAGGGATGAAGTAGAGTGGGCTCTAGAACTCCACCATATATCTCTCCTCTTCAAGGCCAAAGGCCCCCCTTTCCAGCTGCAGCCGTTTCCTAGTCAGACCTTTCATATCCCTACCACAAACAGGACTGAGTTAAATCCTCAACCCACAACCAGAATGAGCCTTAATAATTTGCTAAATCTTAAAATTAACACCTTACGTTGACCCCCCCCCCAAATTTAAGAACACTTAGGCAGCCAGTTTAAATTGGAACCACACCAAGCCAGAACATCAAATTTTCTCAGATCTACACCCAAACCAAAGTTTCAGACACTTTGCACATACAACGATGGTGAGGTTAGCCTCTCTCCGGCCTTAGCAGCTCTTGCTAATCAGAAGCTTCTACTCAGATGGGGAAGAAAACATCAGTCCTATTTCCAAAAGTAATTCCACACCCATCCGACACCATACCCTCCAAATCACATCATACGAATACGTGACATGTGGCTGGGCTTAACTGTAAAGTCATCTCGTGCTCATCGGATTCAGCCCAATGAAGGCTCTGAACATGAGCAGTGAAATCTTAACCTCATTTACAGTGCAATTTCCTCATCGCCCAGGCGAAATCTTTAGGTTTCTCGTCCACTGTCGGGGTTGGCCGCTGGGAGAATTACGGCGTCACTGAAGGAAGTGGTGGGGTGTGAGGACAGGTGGGTGGAGGGTTGGGGTGACGGCTCTAAAAATAATCCCCTTTCTTCAGCTACAGGCAAGGCGGCTGCTGGGCAGAGGTATGCAAGGGGCGGTGCCGGTGCCGAGTAACGGGAGGTTTTAAAAATAAAACGGGAGGTTTTTTTAAATAAAAATAAAAAAATAAAAAGCTTATTTTATTTTATTAAATAAAAATAAAAAATAAATAAATAAGCTTATTTATTTTGAGAGAGAGCAAGAGCGGGGGAGGGGGCAGAGAGAGAGGATGGGAGAGCCCGATACGGGGCTCAGTCTCTTGAATCTGAGACCTTGACCTGAGCTGAAGTCAAGAGTCATATGCTTAACTGACTGAGCCACCCAGGCGCCCTGAAATATTCATTTTAAAAGCTGAATGCCTCCTCTCTTCTCTGCTTGCTTCAACCACTCGTTTTGAGTCTCCCTCCCTCAGCTTCTTTTCTTTCCGAGGTGCTAACTGCCAACGAGAGGGCCATGGAGTCTTTTGATTCCAGGATATTTCTCTGAAGTATCAGCCATGTTCATGGAGCCCAAGGAAGGAACGCAAATGTTGACTCAATCCCCGTCCCCTCTCTCCATTTTCCCAAGTGGCTCATCATGAAAATGTTGGAAGTCGAATCCTGTCTCCGGCCCAAGCCACCTTCTTAGAGTTTACCGGTGGCAACGGGGAAGGAAGGGCTCAATTAGGAAAGGGAAGAGAATTGTGAATTTAAGAAGCTACACCAAATCTAACGAGGGAGGAGGGAAGGAAGAGGGGAGGAATTTGGACCATTTATTTGCAGCATGTCTTACTGACAGTTAAATACAGTGGTTTGTTCTGTTTTCTGCCACTCGAGGGTTATTTAATTAAATTCATGACCTAGGATGCTAACCAGCCCCACATCTAAAATAATTGCTTCTCTGTTGGTGAGATGTAAAGCCGGGATTGATTTTCCCCTGGCCGATAGCTCTCCTTTCTGAGTCATGAATGTCATCTCCACTCTCCTCCCCACGTAATTTGATCTCTGTATTTGATCCCTATTTAGTAGTACACTTCGCTAAACAGATGTCTGAGTAATTAAAATCCCACATGGGCACACTCGCTTGTGAGTTACATCTATTTAATAGTCAGCTCAGAAACTTTTCACCCTCGGCTTTTCTCCTGTCTTGGAGTCCTATGTCCCTGGTCTTTACCAGGCTTCAAATATTAGAGTCCAAACTGGCTACGTCTGTTTCCTGCATTCACAGAGCCTGTCTTCATTTTCCAACGGAATTTCCCTCTCAGATCCCTGATCTCTTTCTCCCTCAACTCACCTGGGTTTCCTGTACAATTTTCCACCAGCATTCAAATTCTCATTAGATGACTCAGCCTACATTTCATTCATGCCAGCACCAGCAATAAAAAAAAAAAAAAAAAAAATCAGAACAATGTTGTTGGAACCATGGATTAAGAGTGCCTTTTATTTTTTTTCCCCCTGAGGCATAGCCAAATATTTCAGTCTGAACAATCCCCCATTTTTAAATTTTAACTATTTGAGATCAAATACTGAAAACCTGTTTGGTTGCTACAGGTCACTGGAAGATTTTGATGGCTAAAAATTACAGAAGAATGTGTGTTTGGGGTAGGAAAGAGAAGTTAGAAGGACTTATTACATGGAGTTTACTCATTTTTGAGAGATGATTTAGATGCAAATTTATTTATGAAAATGTAATGACAATGTTCTTATGATAAATCTTATGATACTGATATAACATTAGATTAAATTTTAGTTTAATGTGGTAATTTACAGAAGGTAAAAGAATTTCCCTTGTAGGTGATGGTACATATTGCCTTTAAGAACATTGTGAAATGAGTCTATATTTATCTTCTTTGATACTTATCAATTCAGACTTGAACGCAAGCAGATAAATTTTTTTTAATGTTTATTTTTTTAAGAGAGAGACAGAGACAGAGAGCACAGGAGGGACAAAGAGAGACGAAGACACAGAATCGGACGCAGGATCCAGGCTCTGAGCTGTTAGCACAGAGCCCGACACGGGTCTCAAACTCATGAACCGTGAGATCATGACCTGAGCTGAAGTCAGATGCTTAACCGACTGAGCCACCCAGGTGCTCAAGCAGTTAAGTAAGTAGGTGAGAGTCATACAGCAAAATAATTATTTATTTTTCTGCTTTTAAATAGACTTCCAGTGCATTTAACTGGATTATTAAAGTTTCTCAGAACATGCATGCTTCTTACGATGTTCCTTAGTATTCACAACATTGCAAAAAAAAAAAAAAAAAAAAAGTAATCCAAAGGCCAGCAACAAGTTCAGAAGTTAACTAAACTATTTTGTTTATATGTAAGGGAATTCTAAAAGTATTTGTCTAAGTTTCGTCATCATGATTGTATTTAAAAACTATATGAAAATCCTATCGTGCAAAGGATGCTGTTTTGGTCGTTTCCACAACTCCTAGCCTTGTTATCTGAACTGGCAAAGGCTGGGTCCCTAACAGAGACATAAATTAACAACAGGATTCTTGGACCAACAGTGACATGGAGTAGGAGCTAGTATTTTAGGAGGGTAGATGAATTCCATGTGATGGATGGGATTTCTTTCCCTGTTTCTCATCTAGCATCGTTATAAACCTGATGGCTCCTGAGCTAGCTTGGTTCAGGATAACCTCCCCTTGCCTGTCCCAGCTGCCTTCCCATCCGTGCAGCTCGTGCTTCATCTAGAAGTTCAGGCCACTTCCTTCTCTGATCCAAGCCTTCTAAGGCTTGTTTTCCCTGCAGTCATTTCGTATCACATGTCCATCCAAGCTCTGCTGTCAGCTTCTTTAAGGTCATTAAAAAAAAAAAAAAAAAAGTACTAATTCCAATAATCCATTTCTGGCTTCCCACTGCCTTAGGGTAAACAGGGGAGAATTTTTCCCGACCTCACAAAGTTGTGAGGGTCAAATGAGCTCCTGTGGATGAAAGGGCTTTATACTTGGTTACACCGGCCACGGAGGCTGGGCTCCAGCTTCAGCTGCCCGGCTCAAATACGATTTCCTAGCTGTGAGAACTGTAGCGAGCTACTTAACTTTCCTGTCCTCCAGCTTCCTAATGTGGACACTGGACATCATAAAAGTACCTAAAGCCTGGGGTTGTTTGGTGATGGTGATGGAGGACAATTCCTGCATCTTACGAGGTCAGAACATGCTCGGAACAGCCCCCGTTGTAGCCCCAGTAAGTGTTAGCACAAATGCAGGCATCAGCCTATTCCCCACAGCTTCGCCTCGCTCCAGCCCTGGGCCTTCGGGGACCTGTCCTCATGTAGGCACTGCGGAAAGCCAGGCTATGTCCCTTGGGCGTGGTCTGACACAGCTAAGGATGGGGCAGCGTGTAAGATGCCTGGCTGAGCACACGTGTACCTGGCAGATACTTTTTAACTTTTGCCCCTTCCTTAAATCCTGTTCACTCGCCTTGGCTTCTCCTCCTCCGACGTTATTTTGAATGATTTGTTTATCTTACTATTTCAGTTTGCTGCCTATTTGTACTTAAAGCCACAAAGACAAACTCTTCCTAATATAGAAAATGGGGACAGTAAGAGTATCTACGAGAGGAGACAGGGATGCTTTTGAAAAAGAAACAGGAGTGAAAAGCATCTGTAATCCAACTATCATCACATGAAATGATGTGGAAACAAACAAAGCGTACAAACAACAAAAACCTAGCTTTCTGAAAAATGGGATGATTCTTCCAAAGTGGTTCTATCGGAACCTGTAATACAAAACACGTAACTCCTAATACAATGATGCTGCTGCCGCCTAAAAAGCGTTGGGATTTTCTTCTCTGAAAAGGCTTTTAAGTGCAAATACTAACTCTGCCATTTTATGATATTTATGACAAACACCTTCCTACTTCTCAACTTATTTAATACCATTTATAATTTTTGAGATATAGATGTTCTAAATGCTTAAGCAAATATATCTATATGATGTCTTCCATCGTTTTGTGGTTAGCTTTTTCCATCAAAAAATCACTTAAATATCCACTTAGATTTTTAGTTCATTTACGGCTTCATTTCACGTTTGTCTCTTTAATCCATCTAGGATGTATTTCAGTAAAGTATGAAGTGAGCATCTAATCGATTTTTTTTTCTCCCAAAGGACTGGCCAGGTTTGCTAGTACCAGTTATTGAATAATCTACATTCTCCACATCTCTGATGTGTCATTTATTGGTATGTTGAATTTCCTCTCATGGCTGTCTTTTCTGAAATATTAATCTATTTGTCAATCTCTTCTCAGTAGTTCAAAATCACTGTAATTATTGTGGTTCTGTAATATGTATTAACATCTGGTACAGTGAATCTCCTGTTATTACTCTTCCTTTTCAAAAGTAGTCTGGCTACTCCTATTTTTTCCTCTGCAAGGAAATTATTTTTTTTCAACTTCAGAAGAACTCCTACTGGAATTTAGGTTAAAGTCACAAAGGAATAGATACATTTATCTAGAGGCATAATAGATTTCTCAATCGACTCAAATCTTTTTGGTTTTTGTTTTTTTCTTTTTTGGTATAGATCCCTCCTAATTCTTGCTAATACTATTTATATGTAAATAGGATCTTTAAAAAATGTACATATATCCCAACAGGTTATTGCTGGATCACTGGAAAAGTTACTGATTTGTAACCATTATTTTTTTTTAAATGTTTAATGTTTATTTTTGAGAGACAGAGCATGAGTAGGAGAGGGGCTGAGAGAGAGGGAGACATAGAATCTGAAGCAGGCAGGCTCTAGGCTCTGAGCTGTCAACACACAGCCTGATGCAGGGCTCGAACCCACGAACCCCAAGATCATGACCTGAGCCAAAGTCTGATGCTTAACCCACTGAGCCATCCAGGTACTCCTGTAATAGTTATTTTTAATAAGAACTTTTCAATCAAGTCTCAAGTTTTCTAGGCAAAAGTTTATCTGCAAATAAAAGTAAATTCTCTTCTGCTTTTCAATATTTTACCTATTATTTCTGTTTTGTGTCTTATTACAGAATTATTTTAGCATAATTTTAAAGAGCAGTATTAATAGCAGGCATCTTTATCACAAGAGAGGCATTTTCATTAAAATCGGGTATAAAGATGCCTGCTATTAATACTGTTCTTTAAAATTATGCTAAAATAATTCTACTACCGAATTCTAGTATTCTAGAATTATTCTAAAATAATTCTAGTACCAAAATTTTAAAATACACATAAAAGTAGACTGAATAGTAAAATGAACTCTCATGTGCCCATTGCCTAGCTTCAACAATTATCAACATTTTTGCACACACTTTTAGTGCAACTTGATGAATCTAGTCGGTCTAGCCCTGGATGCTAATTTGGAGAGATCTACCCAAAAATGGGTCCAGCAATTCCACTGCTATGCATTAATCCTACATCAGCACCAACAGGCGTAGATATTCAAAAATGCTCACTGTAACTGTGTGAATTGTGGAAAACTAGAATATAGACAAAATGTGTCCCAATAGGTGAATGGAAAATTATGGCATATTCACATAATAGTGCGCAGCTTTATGACAAATTTTGGTAGACCTATGTGCTGATGTGGGAAAATATCCAAGGTACTTTATACGGTGAAAATAACAAGTGCAGAACAATATGTAGAGTATGATTGTGTTGTATGATTGTGTGTGTGTGTTTTCCCAAAGGGTATGGTCAGATGCTTTTATGTGCCCGGAGAGTTTCTGGAAGGATATGCAAGAAGCTATTAAAAGAGGTCACCTCTGGGAGTGAGAACAAAGAGTGGTAAGTGGGAGGTTGAGGAATTAATGTTACATTTCCCCCATTCCTTACAATCTGGATGTCTTACCATTAGCTTTATTATTTTTATAAAACTTTATTAAAGGATATGATGTTGGCTATTTGGTTAAGTATTTACTGAGAAGTTTTTAAAAATTTTGTTGTTGTTTTAATCAGGAGTGTTAGGATTTATCATCTATTAAGATGATAAGTTTTTTTTTCATATGTGACCTAAATGAATGATATTATTTCTATTATTTTCCTTTTATTAAAATTCCTGGCATTGCTAGAATAAAATCTACCTGAACATGTTAAAAATTATGTAACTTCATTGAATTTGTTTAGCTTTTTTTTTTCCTAAGATTTTATTTATTTAAAGTAATCTCTGCACCCAAGCCTGGGGCTCGAGCTAAATATCCCGAGATCAAGAGTTTCAAGCTCCACCAACGGAATGAGCCAGGTAGGTGCCCCTAATTTGCTCATATGTTCAAGGGGAATTTGGTATTGTATTTCTTATGAGTTTGTATTTTCTTGTTTTTTTGGTAATATTTTGATAGGCTTTATAATAATATTTGCTTCATAAAATGGGTTAAATTTGTATATCTGTATGCATTTAGGAAGTCCTTCGAAATTTGCAAGGATTTGCCTACAGGGCTGTGCCTTTTTTGATTTCTTCTCTGATTCTGAGCTACTTATTTTCTTCTATTTCGTGATTCAGTTTGGGTGATTTATGTTTTTCCAGACAAAAATGTATTAGCACATAACTAACTATACACAGCATTCTCATATAATTAAAAAAAAATAAAAACTTTTCCATAGCTATTATCTTTCTCCTTTTTAAAATTTATATTTTCTTTCTTTATAAAATAGGTTTGCCAGATCTTCCTATTTTTTCTAAGAAATTACTTTCAGAATCGATCAATAATTGTGGTTTTTGTTGTTTTCTAATTCAGTGATTTCTCCTTCAATCCTTCCTTAATTCTCCTTTTCTCAAAGTTTAATTTTTTATAAGTATTACTAAGTGCACTTATTTTTATTCTTTCGTGTTGGGTTTCCCCCTGCTAAGCAGTGTTACTAAGGTTGGTATGGTTTCAAAAGACTTTTGGGTATTTCTGAAAATTAAATCTACTCTCAGAGGAGGAAGTTTTCTATCACTGATGTGATGCTGTCATTTAAAAAAAATGTGACTCAGTCTCTTGCGGCAAATTTCTAAAGTTTTTTTTAAATGCCTGACTAATGGAAATGCAACTGCAGCATGCTTGTGGCCTATCCTGAAGGGCCCAACACTTATTTGTACATATAAAACTTGTACATTTGCTAGAAGGTTATCTACCCTCATATATTTTAAAAGAATCAAGTGATAGGACTTAAAGAGCAGCTCTCACATTTGCTTAATGGGATGCCCTCTCACACAGCAATCTGTAACCAAAGATATTTTTAAATATTTTTCTTTTGTGAAAATGTGTTTAAATACCTTCTGTGTCGGCCTGGTTTCCTAGTTGCTTGTAATTGAAATTAATCTCAAGTAAAAATGTACATTTTTCAAATGCAAAGGTTAAAAATTGTTCACACGATAATGACAAAGTTTTCTCTGCAAAAATCAATTCACTACGATGATGTCGATGAAGGCAGAACATTTTTTAAAAATAATTCTTAACGCTCTGAAGGCCAGATGAGAAGCAATAAAAAGAAGTAATCAAAAATAAAGTGCCTAGGGGCGCCTGGGTGGCTCAGTCGGTTAAGCGTCCGACTTCGGCTCAGATCATGATCTCACGGTTCATGGGTTCGAGCCCCGTGTCGGGCTCTGTGCTGACAGCTAGCTCAGAGCCTGGAGCCTGCTTCGGATTCTGTGTCTCCCTTTCTCTCCGACTTTCCCTGCTCATGCTGTCTCTTTCTCACAAATAAATAAAAACATTAAAAAAAAAAGTGCCTAGAGAAAGGTAGATTTCCAAGTGTGACCTTGGCCAACATACATAGATCATAAGATCCACATGTTGTAGATTATGTAACAGTACTTAAGTAGCCAGGAAAGGAAGCATTTTGTGGTCCAGAGAGTAGAAATGTCCTTTTAAAAGGATGACCCTGGCCAGTCCCATCTCAAATAACTGTTGACCAAGTTACAGATGGCTGGTAAGGCAGGTTGGAGGGAATAAGAAAGGTCTGACAAAGTCGCAATAAACAGGCAAAAGCAAGTGGCTGTTATCATTAAAAATGCAAACGTACTGAAGCTTTCAATATTTAAAATAATGCAAAGAACAATTGTTTTGCAAAGCATTCCAGAAAAAGTTGCTTTAAAGGGCTTGTACATAAATTTTAGGAAAGACAGAACGTGGCTTTACAAATAAACCAAAAACATATAACTAGACACCCCCCCATGAACAACTTTATGATCATGATGGAAAAACATGTTTCCAATATATTTATATATATATATATTTCTTTTGAACCTACTTGCATTTCAAGTTTTTTAAGCTTCCAAGTGTTTAAATCATGTAAGTGACTGTACTCTAGGAATTTATTCTTGAGACATTAGGAACTACTAAATGGAAAAGCAACTTTTATCTCTACTAACTTCAAAAAAGAGGCATGTATATATAAATTTCGGTATTCAGTATTGGTCTTAACTGGTTGCCTTTTAAAACAGTTTAGGGTTAACAGCACAGTAAGGCAGAGCCAAAAATAACCTTCATTTTGCTTGTTACTGTGCCTTTGAAATTTTCAGTGAAGCGCAGACCTAAAGCCCAAATGCTGCTGAAGGATTACCTAGAAAGCAGAGCCTGAGGCCAAGTTTAAGTGCTAAGATTTTATTAGGAGGTACAATCCCAGAGCATTAAGGGTTAGGGGAAATGCAAAGAAAGCAAATAGGAGGCAGTACATCACTGGGCTGAAAACACCTTCACAAGAAAGTACAGCTGACTGCTCAGTCCCAAAGGAGAACTTGCAGACAAACCCTACAAACCATCTTATCTGGAGATCTTCTATGGAGAAACAAGAGGAGGAGTTTACATGCTGCCTATTTCTTGCTTTCTGTCCTTTTTGGTGCAAGTCTGTCTCATGGGGCTCTAACGACCCCACTCTTCTGGGTATGCCACATGCCCTCTCCCGCTATTGCCTGGGAAGCGTGAACAGGCTGAACCTCAAGGTTTTCCACCCGAGTCCAGGACTGATGGATGGGAGGAGCCAGAGCCCCCTACCATCAGCGCTGAAGCCTGACTCTCAACCAGAGGGAGGCCGTCCCAGGAAGCCACAGAAGCAGAAAGAAGCCAGGCCTCTGCACTGGAGCAAGAGACTAAGTAGGGGGGAGGAGGGGCGGTCTGGGAGGATGGGACGGAGCAAATCTGAGGAGTTGCTTCAACTGGGTCTGGTATCCTTCTACGATCAGAGCTATTCCTAAGTGGTGGTGTTCACTGACTCTTAGGGGAGGGGAAGGAGCCCCCCAATTCAGAAAGAGCCCACATTTAGGTCTCGGATTTTGCAAGCCAACGTGTCCCTTATTCCTCCACCGCCCCTAGACACCACTTTAACTCTTTTCTCCCCCTTTCTTGAGGAGTAATTTGAATATAAGGCAATTCACCCATTTGGAGACGATGGTGCTGGTGCGATGCAGGAGGTCAACTACGGGTCTTACGGCCACCATTCCTATGAGGATACGGGATTGTTCCATCACTCCCCAAAGCTCCCATCTGCTCCTTTGTTCGATCTCTGGCAACTGCTTTCCGTCACCACTGCTCTGCCTGTTCTAGAAGGTCACAGAAATAGAATCATACAGACTACGGCCTTTCGTGTTTACCTCCCCCCCCCCCAAGCACAAGGTTTTCCAGCCAGCTCCATCCATGTGGCTGCACGTATTCACAGTATGTCCCCCTTTAATCCCATTTCGGAGAGCTTACTGTGTCTGCTCAACGTCGGGCATGTTTACCTGCGTTATCTCACCTGGAATCCTCACAACCAGCCTGCTGCACTGCGGAGGGACCCGAGGCTCACGGGGCCCCCGCGGCGCAGTTTGGGGCGGGGCCGCAGGCCGACTCCCGCCAGTCGGTCAGGCTGGCGGCTCCGCACACCGCGCTCCGGGGCCCGACCTGCGACACCTGCCTCCTGGCTCGAGGGGGCGGATCGGGGCCTCGCCTCGCCCGGGCTGGGGCCAGACAGCTCGGGACTCAGGCCTCGCGGAGGCTTCCCGAGCCCGGAGTCCCCGCCCCTCGGCCGCCCCCAGCCCAGCCGCCGGCCTCCCGGGGCGGCCTGCTCCCGCCGAGCGACCCGCCGCGGCCACTTCCAGGAACGGAGGCGGGGCCGCCGCGGAGGAGTTCCGGAGGTGGGGGGGGGGGCGCAGCCACCGCCACCGCCGCGGCTCCGCGGACGCGTCACCGCGCGGGGCCCTCCGTTTGTGCCGCGTGCCCGGGCGCTTCACCCCGCGCCGCCCCGGCGTTTCCCTCCGCGCGCGGACGGCGCTACTTCCCGCCTGGGCCACCGCGCGCGGGAGGCCGGGTCGTCGGCGTGGGCGCGGCGACGGCGGAGCGCGCGGGCCTCCGCTGCCAGCGGTGGCCGCCGCGTCCCTGCCCCCGGAAAGGAACCGGTGAGGACGGTAGTTTGCGGTCGTTTTCTTCTCCTCCTCCGCGGCCGCGTCGCCGCGAGAGTGTCTGGAGACTTCATCTTAGGGACGCAGTGGAAACAAAGATGATGGCGTTTTGCCGTGTGGCGTGGAGCGGCCCGCCCGCCGCTATTGTCTGGCTGCCTGACGGGAGCAGCAGCTCAATTTTTCTTACTCCGAACGTGGTTATTCGGGGGCAGCAGAGGGACTCACAAGGAGGCTTTGTCTGCAGTAAAAGAGCTGTTGCGAAACGGCCTCTCTTGAATGGCCGCCCGTCCGCCTTCCGCGGGGACCGCTGGCAATTTTTTTCCCATATCAATTAAAGAAAGGAAAAATCTGCTTTTTCCTCCCCACAGTTTTCATTTCCAGTTGGAGCCCGAGTGTCGGCCGCAGCAAAGAGCTGCCATCCGCCGTAACTTACTTGATCTCCTTTCATATTTTATTCTTTAGCTACTCTAATTTATTCTTAATTATTTTATGCAATCGAATGCTTTTTGAATCCTTAGACATCCTCTGCTCTTTCAGAAATAATTGAATTCGAAAGCTGTGGAGGTGGGCGATGCTCTCGCAGACGGGGAGTTTGTTTTGTTGTTTTGTTGTTTTGTTGATTCCACCCGGGTGCCTCCGACCAGAAAGAGCCCAGGGTGAGGGCGTGGAGGGAGGGCAGGGGAAGGAGGGGCAGGGCTGTGGGTGGTTAAATTTTTTGGGGTATCCCATAATTGTGTGATTTTTACGAACGTCCAGTGAAAATGCCAAGTGGGAGAAGATGAGAGGCAACTGGAGCCAAGAAAGGGGCTTCCAGTCAGCAACGTGCAACGACAAAAGAGGGGAAGTAGAATATTTTTTGATAGCACCAAAAAATTTATATTTACAACTTCTGCTTATCTCCCATACTCCCCTTTTCGTTCTCTTCAGAAAATTTATAACCACCTGATAATGTCGTTTCATGTATTTATTGGGTTCTCGCCCCACCTGACACAAACGCAGGAGAGCTGTGAGTTGCTGTGTACTGTTGTTCCCTGGAGCCTAATACAGTACCTGGCAAAGTACTGGAGGCTTTGTAAATATTTACTGAAATCAGTGATTGAGAAACAGACGCGACACAGTATTTAAAGACATAGTGAAAGAAACACAAAACCAGAAGCCACATGACACGAGGAAGATGGATCTTTTCTCTTTTCGACGTGGAACAATAATTGATAACAATGGCCAAACGACAGTCACACCACCGTTCCATTTTCCGAAGAATAAGAAGATAAATGAGACTGCACTTCCAGGATGCTTTCCCTTCATTCTAGGGATTGGTTGCGTGAGGTGAGCCTACCAAAAATCTGTGAGGAAAATGGAAGTTCTTTCTTACTATTCCTATGTAACCCTCGGCACATGCTCACCCGTCTGATGAGGAAGACATGGGGCTTTGGGACATTCACAACGCGAGATCTAGGTCAACATTCCATAAATATTTTTATGTTCTGGAGTCTCTGTGTCATGTACAGCACACATCTGGGGAGTGTGTTTCACATGAAAAATCCTTTTTTTAATACCTGAACATCCTTTTTATACTTGAACATCCTTTCAAAAATGGCCCCACAGACTGCAGATTCATAAATGATGGATTATTTTGGAAGGAAATGAAAATGGGGTGCTTGCGAGTGAAGAGTCAGAATAGGCTGTTCTTTTAAGGAAATATACTGTCTCAGCCTCCTTTCTTTGAAATTTTGGTGAGGAAAGGACCACACCTTGGCTAGGAAGTTTATAACACCCGTCAGAGTATAGCCGAGAGGTTGGAAAGTTCTTTGTAAAAAGTAATTTTAAGATCTTATATATCAGTGCCTCAGTCATCAAGTAATCATGGCATCCTGGTATGCAAGACAGGAGGTATACTGGGAGATCATTCATACTTTCATTCAATAAGTATATTTATTGAATATTATGTATCAGGCATTGTTCCAGATGTTCTAGATACAGCAGTGGGGGGAAAAACACACAAAATTCTCTCCTATTGTAGATTATTCCACTTCCAAGCCCATTTACATATTTTACTACATCTTTTAAAAATCATGTCCTTTTATTTATTTTTTAAATGTTTATTTAGTTTTGAGAGAGAGAGACACAGAGTGTGAGCCGGGGGGGTCAGAGAGAGAGGGAGGCACAGAATCTGAAGCAGGCTCCAGGCTCTGAGCTGTCAGTACAGAGCCTGACGTGAGGCTCGAACCCACGAACTGTGAGATCATGACCTGAGCTGAAGTCGGCTGCTTAACCTACTGAGCCACCCAGGCGCCCCAAAAATCAAATCCTTTTAAAAACCTAACTTTTGGCCAAAAAAAAAAAATCCATGTCATCCATTTCTCAAATTTTCTTTTTATGGCTATAAGTTTTTTAAAGTTTAAAAATGACTTTCCTGGATTCCTTCAATTGTTTATTATATGAGTGAAGATAATTACTGTCCAATCAGCTTTCACCCTTCTCTGAGAATGTTCCCTTCACCTAGCCTTCACCTGACCATAGCAGTCTTAGGGTAGCATATAATAAAACATGATATGGAGAATAGCAATATTAAAATTTTAAAAACACAGCTGTTCCTTTCCCAGATTTTATTTTTTAAGGAGTAAATTGAATGTTGATACAGAGACTCAGAATGTAAGTGCACAACAAAGTTCTAGTGAATAACAGAGTGCCAAGAGGAATTTCAAGCCTTTATTATCATAGTTGTACTAACTCTGCTCTTTTTCACCAGTGTTCTCTAAACGTTCTTCCTTTCATTCACACCAAAATGGTCGCTGGCCCAAATGTTTCCTGAAGACTATGGCTTAACCACTAACTGTGGCCTTCCCCATTTCACATTTAACTGTATTATAGTTCAAATATGCTTAAATATTCTTCTAAACTGTCCTGTTGTCCTACTCATTCTCTTCAGCCTAAACTGAAGAAGCAGACCTCCTCTCTGTCCTCCCCATTTTCCTCATCTTCCTCCACTGGTTGCTCAAACCTAGGGGTTAGAACAGTATTCCCTAACATGCTAGTGACTCTCAACCCTGGTTAGCATGGTAGAATCATCTGGGAGACTTTAAAAAATACTGGCCTCTTGGGCCTGCCCCTGACCAATGAATTAGAATCAGTGGAGGGAGAGTTCCAACACTTGCATTTTCATAAAGCTCTCAGGAAGTGTGAATGAAAGCCAGTCTGAGAAATAGTGCAGTGGGCAGCTCAAGTATCTGAGGCAGTGATTCTCAAACTGCAACACTTCCGAATCACCTGCAAGGGCTTGTTAAAACACAGATTGCTAGGTCCTACACCCTGAGTTTCTGATCCAGTAGGTTAGGGGGAAGGCTCAAGAATTAGCACTTCTAACAAGTTCACAGGTGATGCTATTGCTGCTGACACAGCCCCCAAAATGAGGGCACCGTTAAAAAAGAAGAAAACTCAGAAAGACTGAATTTATTTCAAACAAAGCTACAAAGTTAACTGTCATGGTACAAATCAGAAACTGTGGGGGCTTCTTTACCTTTATTTTGTGGTTTATATGATTTTTGATTTAGAATTGTATTTGGGAAGAGAGATGGGACTCTCCTAATTTTTTTGTTGCTAGGGGTGGCTTCTAAAAGTCTTAAGCCTTACAGTTAAGTCTTCCACAAATCAATATATCTCTTCCTGTAAACCTCAGCTCTCACCTTCCCATGAGAATGTTTCCTTCACCACATTTTGCCTGACAAGTCATAGTGGCCCACAATAGAATATTATATGAAGAACAGCAAAGTAAAACACACACACACAGACACACACACACACACACACACACTCACAAGGGCACATCTCTCATTTCTCATGACAAAAAGTTGTAAGGCAAAAAGAGTGTTGCTCTTGTCTTCCAGGTGATGGGTAGGTGAATATATCTTGCATGTTTAATCCTATGACAGAGAATGTGGCACTTGGAGGACATACAAATATCATTTGCAGAGGGCCCGTCAGAGTTATGGGAATAAAAAGTACTTTTGCTTTCAAATAACTTTCCCATCTGTTTTGGCAGTTTATTTTTTCTCTACCAGCCCATGAAATATTTTACATGGAGAAAATCAGGTGCAGGGAGCTTTCAAACTTGCCCCGAACCATACAGCTCATTAGGTATGAAGTGAGTGCACTCGGCTCCCAAACTCTGCATTCTTTTCTCTAGAACATGCTGTAAATCAAATGCCAGACAGTGGATCCCAAGGGAAGAAGGGAGGAATTTGGGATTTTTTTTAACCCTGCAGAAGTGAAACCTAAAACAACAACAACAACAAAAACAAAAAAACACCCTACAGTTGTCCAGCTGATGGAGGTAACAGGATTATCATGCAGTTAGAATTCAGTGCAATTTATGATACTTGAGGGAAGAATAATAGGAAAAGGGAGCAAGACAACAACATGAATGGACGACAAGGACATTATGCTAAGTGAAATAGGTCATACAGAGAAAAATACTGTATGCTCTCACTTAGATGTGGAATCTAAAAACAAAACCAAACCCAAAAAACCCAAGTTCATAATAGAGAACAAGGTGATAGTTGCTAGAGGTTGGGGGTGGGAGGCAAGTGGATGAAGGGGGTCGAAAGGTACAAACTTCCAGCTGTAAAATAAGTAAGTCCTGGGATGTAATGTACAGCATGGCAACGATAGTTAATAATACTGTATTGGATATTTGAAACTTGCTAGAGTAAATATTAGACATTTTTATCACACACACATGCGCACACACACACACAAATCTGTAACTGTGTGTAGTGATGGATGTTACTACACTTATTATGGTGATCATTTTATTTCACAATATATAGCAATATCAAATCATTATGTTCTATGCTTGAAACTAATATAATGTATGTCAGTTATACCTCAGTTAAAAAACGAGAATAAAAGGGGGGGGGGTTCTGGGTGGCTCAGTCAGTTAAGCGTCTGACTCTTGATTTTGGCTCAGGTCATGATTTCATGGTCTGTGGGTTTGAGTCCGGTATTGAGCACTATGCTGACAGCATGGAGCCTGCTTGGGATTCTCTGTCTCCTTCCCTCTCTACCCCTTCTCCCCTCTCACATGTGCATATGCTTTCTTTCTCATAAACAAACAAACATTTTTTAAAAAGAAGAAAAGAGAGTATGAGGAAGAGAAGTAGAAGAGATTTAAGGCAAAATATTTGTATAGCTAGCAAATAGTCCTAGAGTCTGAAAGAAATCTGATGGACCTTAAGAAAACAGGGCAGAAGACTCATCATTCCTGTTAACTATTGCTGTGTTACAAGGCAGCCCCCAAGTTTAGTGGCTGAAACAAAGACCATTTTATTTGCTTATCATTCTTTGGGTTGAGAATTCAGTGAGGGAGGCTCTTCTCTGCTCCATGTGGTCTTGACTGGGCTACCTAACTGGTGCTGGAGATCCCAGGTGTCCTCACCCGCATGTCCGGTTGTCCTCCACGTGCCTCTGTCTGTCTCTCTCCGTGTGCTCTCACATAATCCAGTAGTCTCGCTCCAACATTTTTACATGGTGGCTATCTTCCAAGGGGGTGAAAGGGACGACACAGCATTACTTTCACTCTATTCTATCAGTCAAAGCAAGTCAGAGGGCCAGCATGGATTCAAGAGACAGGGAAATAGATTCCACTCTTGATGGGAGAATGGTACAGGCATATCGCAAAAAGGATGTGGTTATGCTGAGTGAAAGAAGCCTGACACAAAAGAGTACACTATGCATGATTCTTTGTATGTGAAATTCTAGAAAAGGCAAACTAGAGTGACAGAAAGCATGTCATTGGTTGCCTGGGGCTTGAGACTGGCAACACAAGGGCATGAGGGAACTGTTTTGGGTGAGGGAAATGTCCCGTACCTTGATTGTGGTGGTGTACACACTGCTGTATACATTTGTCAAGATGTGTGCATTTTACTATAATTATTAGGTAAATTATTTCTTTTAAAGGGCAGGAAATAGGAAGTAGAAGAGACTGTAGTGATTATCTTCGGAAACAACCTACTGTACCTGACAACTTAGATCTGAAAGAACCTTTGAAGACCATGTGGTCCATGGCCCAGCAAGGCCCAGAAAGAGGAACTTGCTGAAGGATACTCTGCTAGTTGGTGACAAAACCAGGATTGGAACCCAGACTTCTGACCAGAGTCTTCCCATTACTTGTCCCACAGCCTCTTAGAAGTTTGGGGAAAAGGATGCCATGGGCCTCTGTTTCCCTGACATTCACTTATATGTGAGTATGTCTGGAAATGAGAGTTGAACATGAGAGCTATCAGCATCCCTTAGCACTCTAGAAGGTTCTAGGGCCAGTAGTCAGCCTCAAAAGTCAAGAGCAAGAGTTCTGTGCTCTGTTTCTAGCTCTGAGAGACTATGGACAAGTTCCTATGACTATTCCATAAGTCACTGTCTAAAATAAAGGCAGATGAAGCAATATTTATAAATAGAACAACACTGTGGGGGAAAAAATAAAGGAGCTTTGTCACAGCATCTGTTGTCTGCATAGTATGTTTGGGTTATCTAAGGGGGTATTGGTGGGAAAGGACAAGGAGAGCTATGGAACTAATAAAACATTATTTACTTAGTTTTTTTTCTAAATTAACAAACCCACCTTTCAGGCTGAGGTAAAAATTATTGCTCACTTCCAGAAAGTACTCCATTGAGTAAGATAGACTTGAAAGTAATAATATACAGTATTGCAACCTATAGTAATATGCAAATGTCAAACATACTTAGAAAATTTGAAAAAGTGAATACAGCCCATTCTCTATCTTTAGTAGACTCTCTTTACCCAGAAAAAAAAATGAGTTTGAACCTTGTCCAAAGTGTCCCAGACATTTATCAGATGTGTTCATCCGATAACACCCTGTATTATTAAGTAATACCCTGCCGATCTCAGGCATTTACCCAGAGAACTATGGACTTCCACTGTGGATGGAATTTAGACTTCTCGCTGACATAAAGTCATTTTTGAAATTAGATACCAAAACACTAAAAAAATGAAGGATACAGCAACAAAGATTTTTCAAGAGAACATCACTCTGATAGATTTCAGCTTGGGTTTTTCTTCATTTTAGTTTTGGATTGTTATTTCCCCATTTTTCTAATACCTATACCTTTTTTTTTTTTTAGGTGTTTCATTTTTCTGTTTTTTATTTTCTTTTCATTCCAGTGTCGTTCACATACAATGTTGCATTCGCTTCAGGTGTACAATATAGTGATTCAACAGCTCCGTATATACTCAGTGCTCATCATGATGAGCGTATTCTTCATCCTCACCTATTTCACCCATCCCCTCACCCACCTCCCCTCTGGTAACCATCTATTCTCTATAGTTAAGAATCTGGGTTTTTTGGTTTGTTTCCCTTATTTCCTCCTCTCTTCACTGCTTTGTGTCTTATATTCCACATATGATTGAAATGATATGGTATTATCTTTCTCTGACTAACTTATTTCACTTAGCATTATATTCCTCAGCTCCATCCATGTTGTTGCAAATGGCAAGGTTTTATTCTCTTTTATAGAATAAAAGAATGGCCGAATAACATTCCATTCTAGGTACACACCACATCTTTGTTCTGCATTCATCTATTGATGCATATTTGGGCAGCTTCCATAATTTGGCTATTGTAGATAATGCTGCAATAAACAGAAGAATTCATAAATCCCTTTAAATTGGTGTTTTTGTATTTTGGGGGGGGGAATACCCAATAGTGCTATTACTGGTATTTCTATTTTTAATTTTTTGAGGAACCTCCATACTGTCTTCCACAGTGGCTGCCCCAGTTTGCATTCCCACCAGCAGTGCATGAAGTTTTCTTTTCCTCTACATCCTTGCCAACACTTGCTATTTCTCGAGATTTTGACTTTAGCCATTCTGACAGGTGTGAGGTGATATCTCGCTGTGGTTTTTGCAGTTCTCTGATGATGAGTGATGTTGAGCATCTTTTCATGTGTCTGTTGACCATCTCTAGGTCTTCTGCCCATTTAAAACTTTTTTCCTCTCCAGGTCTTTCTCCCCCAAACACCTTCTCATTTTGGCAGAATCAAACTCTGCTCTTCTATTAATGGGGCTGGTGAAGGTGGGAGCAGGAGGAGATGAGAGAGAGGAGAGGAGAGGAGAACAGTGTGCTAAGGGGGCTGAGGAGATGACAAGAATAAGCTTCACGCACCTGACCCTCTTCCCAAAGGCTGCCTCAGAACATGTGTGTCAAATACGCCCATCACTGAATGTGCAAAGGCCCCAGCAACGGGCCAGGCTAGCTGGGCACTGCCCAGAGTTTGCTGTGAGTGCTCAGATCCCCTGACCTCTCATCCCCTCTTAGTCCCTCGCTGCTGCTCTTGGAATCTTCTCCCCACACTGCTCCTGCTCCCCTTGGGCAAGATCAACTCTGTAAAAGCCACAATCTTCTCCAGAG
This sequence comes from Hyaena hyaena, assembly GCF_003009895.1. Taxonomy (NCBI): domain Eukaryota; kingdom Metazoa; phylum Chordata; class Mammalia; order Carnivora; family Hyaenidae; genus Hyaena; species Hyaena hyaena. The sequence continues at coordinate 2,655,623 of NW_024080703.1, read as the reverse complement.
ACTAAGGAGGCCGTAACTAGCAGTTGATTTTCCTGAAGTAGAAATAGGGAGAGTGAGTTAAAGATATTTTATCCAGTTCAGGAACATTGCCATCAATGTTCCTACCTTAGCCTGGTAGATCTTTGAGCTCTATTTATTCTCGTATACATCTTTCTACCTTCACCTGTGCTGATCTGTTAGATTAGAAACTGCCCCCTCTTCCTCTTTTCCTGTTTTTACCTGGAAAACTCCTACCCATCTTGCAACACCTCGTTCAAAAGTCACCTCCTCAAGAAGCCTTCCTCGGTGAGCTACTTGTTACCTCTTTGAGACTTCTTGAGCAGCTATTTCATACTTTTTAAAAAACACAACACACTGATTCAGATTCTGTTTGCATGCATTTCCTTCATTCTTTCCTGAATTCCTAAGGATCTTTGTTTCCATAACAACCAGGGATGCGGACACATGGTAGGTATTCAGTAATACCTGAACTGATAAAATAGGATGAAAGCCAAAGAAAACACTTAAAAATCATACATATAGATCAAGCTTCCAACTACCAATTTACAGAAAACAGAGTGCAGAAAAAGATGCTAAATGCCACCCCCGGATGTAATCAGCAAAACTCAGAAAGAGGAAACACTTTAGGACAAACAGCCCAGTTTCTTGAAAAATAAACTGCCACAGGAGGGGCGGGGGAAGAGATGAAGGAGGACCAATAATTTATAAGAGACTTAAAAGATCTATTAGTCAATTGCAAAGCATGGACTTTATTTGGATCTTGACATTTTATAAAATTATGAAAAGTATGAGGCTTTGGAAATTTGATCACTGACTGGATATTCAATGGCTTCAAGGGCTGATTATTAATTGTTTTATTTAAAATTTTTTTTAATGTTTATTTATTTTTGAGAGACTGAGACAGAGCATGAGCAGGGGAGGGGCAGAGACATAGAGAGACACCGAATCTGAAGCAGGCTTCAGACTCTGGGCTGTCAGCACAGAGCCCGATGCGGGGTTGGAACGCATGAACCGTGAGATCATGACCTGAGCCAAAGTCGGATGCTCAACCAACTGAGCCACCCAGGTGCCCCGATTATTAATTGTTTTAGATGTGACAATGATACTGTGTTTCTTTGAAAAGAGAGTAAACATTATACTTTAGAGATAAGCACTGAAATGTTTATAGGTGAGATTATATAATGTCTGGAATTTGATTCAAAATGCTACAGGAGGGAGGAAGTGGATGAGAGTATGAGCAGGGCAGGGTTCGCCACGAGGCGTGTGGTTGCTGAGGCTGAACACTGGGCACAGAGTCACCATATACATAATTTTATGTGCGCTTGAATTTTATTGCATTGTTTAAAAATAAAAGAGAATTCTTTAAAACCTTGAATGTTTGGGGCGCCTGGGTGGCTTAGTCGGTTAAGCGTCCGAAAACCTTGAATGTTTGGGGCGCCTGGGTGGCTTAGTCGGTTAAGCGTCCGACTTTCGCTTAGCTCATGATCTCGCGGTTCGTGGGTTCGAGCCCCGCGTCGGGCCCTGTGCTGACTGCCAGCTCAGAGCCTGGAGCCTGTTTCAGTCTGTGACTCTCTCTCTCCCTGACCCCTCCCCTGCTCACGCTGTCTCTCTCTCTCTCCTAGGAATACATAAAACATTTTATTTTTATTTATTTTAATGTTTTACAATTTATTTTATTTATTTATTTATTTTAACGTTTTACAATTTATTTTATTTTTTTAATTTATTTATTTATTTTAATGTTTTACAATTTATTTTATTTATTTATTTATTTTAATGTTTTATTTATTTCTAGGAGAGAGAGAGATAGCGTGAGCAGGGGAGGGTCAGAGAGAGAGGGAGTCACAGACTGAAACAGGCTCCAGGCTCTGAGCTGGCAGTCAGCACAGGGCCCGACGCGGGGCTCGAACCCACAAACCGCGAGATCATGAGCTAAGCGAAAGTCGGACGCTTAACCGACTAAGCCACCCAGGCGCCCCAGATAAAACATTTAAAAAAAATAAAATAAAACCTTGAATGTTTCACATTCACATTTTATGGTACAATAACTATGTTAATAACAGAATTAAAATGATGATTCCTCACCTGTGTGGAAAAGTTGTAAAATTTAATGCGTGCATATATCTGGTCTAATTATTTATTTGTGGCAGAATATTGTCCAAAGAAGCATCTTTATTTAAATAAAAATAGGGGCACCTGGGTGGCTCAGTCGGTTAAGTGTCCAGCTTTGGCTCAGGTCATGATCTCCTGGTTTGTGAGTTTGGGCCCCACATCGAGCTCTGTGCTGACAGCTCAGAGCTTGGAGCCTGCTTCTGGTTCTCTCTCTCTCTCTCTCAAAAATAAATAAACATTAACATTTTTTAAATAAATAAATAAAAATAAGCAAAACCCATTCAGAAACAGTCTTTTATATTTAGAAATTCCCTTTTCTTAGCCAATTGTTAGAAACACATGTTTTTTCAAAGTGACGTCTATAGTAGTAACTAGTTGAATCTATCAAGTAATAAGCCTAAGCATTTTAATATTATTGCCAGGCGCAGATAGCTTTTAGGTACAAAACAAATTTGGGGAAATGTTTTCCAAGCACAGTCACCAGTAGCGTTAGCAAGGAGATTCTGAAGTTTGTTCATTTCCACAAAGTCCAAAGTTCTACGAGTTAAACAGTGAGTTTCCAGGGGTGCTTATCGGTGTGGTTAAACAAGGTGTGGTGAAGCCCATGCAAGTAGGACTTTTGGAAAAAAACAACAACAAAAAACCCCATAAGCTTAATCAGTCTGCACAACATGGGTTACTTAGAAAGAATATTTTATTATCTGTATCTGCAACTTAACATTGCTTTGGGTGTTTTTTATGATAAATATCTTCTAAGTTAAAGATTATGTATCAAAACTTGTGTTTTCTTTTGTCAGACTTGCCCAGTGTAATCTCAGGATTAGGGGTTATTATCCTGCACCCCCACCCCGCCCAGCTCAGAACTCTCACCCTGTGATTTATGGACACTGAATCAGTTGGTCCTCAGAACTGATGGTTGACATTAAGTGTGTGCATTTGATCGATATAGCAATGTTATATGTGAAAGCTTAAGTATTTCTCAGTTTAATTAAAACTCTGTTTTAAATGTATCTCGAGATTTCTTTTTTTTTTACCGTATGCATGAGTGTTGATATATAACTGGGAAGTGGGGATGGAGGGTAAGAACCAACATTTGTTGAAAGTCTACTATGTTGGTGAACATGCTTTTCAGATGTTTCATTTAATCCTCCCAATTTACGGTCAAGAAGAGTTTTACTATTTCCATTCTGTAGATGAGGAAAATAAGACTCAGAGAAGATAAAATCTTGTCCAAGGTCACTGAGCTTATAAGCAGTAGAGCAGGGAGATGAGTATTGGCTACTCATGTGACCTGTTTAATTATTTTCTCCTCAAGATTGTGAGCCCTTCAAGAACAGTCTTTCATTAGTCTTTGGGGCCTTCATGGCTTCTCGATCCAAGTGGATGTTTAATAAATATTTGTTAGATAATCTCAGCAAGTCATTCAAGTGTCAGAGTCATAGAGTCATAACCTCCTCAGGCCAGGAGCCAAAAGTTCTTGGCCTACATTTTCCAAGCTTAACTTTGGAACTGATTGTGTATGATTATCCAATAACCACTAAAGAAAAATGTTTGCATAGGGCCCCTGGGTGGCTCAGTCAGTTAAGCGTCCGGCTTCGGCTCAGGTTATGATCTCATGGTTTGTGGGTTTGAGCCCCAAGTCGGGCTCTGTGCTGACAGCCAGCTCAGAGCCTGGAGACTATTTCAGATTCTGTGTCTCCCTGTCTCTCTGACCCTCCCTGCTCACGCTGTCTCTCTCTCTCAGAAATAAATAAAACAATAAAAAAAATTAAAAAAAGAAAAAGAAAAATGTTTGTGAACACAGCTGAAGGCTCAAAACTACACAAAGAAGGAGCACCTGGGTGGCTTAGCTGGTTAAGTGTCCTACTCTTGATTTTGGCTCAGGTTGTGATCTCACAGTTTGTGAGGTCAAGCCCTGAGTCTGGCTCCGCGTTGACAGCATGGAGCCTGCTTGGGATTCTCTCTCTCTCTCCCTCCCTCTCTCTGCCTCTCTCTCTCTCTTTCAAAATAAATAAATAAATTTTAAAAACAACCATGCAAAGAAAAAGCGGGAAAGGGAATGATGCCAAAGACCAAGGTCAAGCTTGAGAAAAATGATTTACATTTGGGAAATGACAAACCAACCAGAAAGACTGATGCCATTTGGGCTTCACCGTGCAGTCTTGCTTCAGAACAAGTGGAGACAATAACAACCCCTGGAAGAAAAGTCCTAAAATGCTGAGAGTAAGTCAGAACACCTGAGGTTCCAGAAGACAGAATTTTCCGAGAAAAATACAACCAGACCACTCCTTGGACTCCCTTCCCCAGCGCACAGCTGTCTGCCTGACTTCCTGTGGCCATCAAGGTGTATTTCCCTGATGTGGATCCATGGCATCAGAGCTGCCTCATCAGAAATGAGGCACCTGATTCAAACTGCCTTATGATTTGACAACTATGTTAGTTAATTTCATGTGTCAACTTGGCTGGGCCAGGTATTTGGTTAAACATTATTTTGGGTGTGTCTGTGAGGGTGTCCATAGTTGAGATTAGCATTTGAATCTGTCCAATGAGGGGGTGCCTGGGTGGCTCAGTCAGTTAAGTGTCTGATTTCGGCTCAGGTCATGATCTCATGGTTCATGGGTTTGAGCCCCACGTCAGGCTCTGTGCTGACAACTAGCTCAGAGCCTGGAGCCTGCTTCAGATTCTGTGTCTCCCTCTCTCTCTGACCCTCCCCTGCTCACGCTGTCTCTCTTTCAGAAATAAATTTAAAAAAAAAAAAAAAAAAGAATCTGTCCACTGAGTAAAGCAAATGGCCTTTCCCAGCATGAGCAGGCCTCATGCAGGCCCACATGGAACAAAAAGGCAGGTGAAGAAAGAATTCCCTCTCTGATGGACTCTCTTTGAGCTGGGATGTTGGTCTTCCCCTGCCTTCAGACTTGGAATCAGACCGGAACTACACGATTGGGTCTCCTGCGTGCCCAGCTTGTGGGCTGTGGGTCATAGGACTTTTCATCTGACATAATTGTGTGAGCCAATTAGTTACGGTGAATCTCCCCTCCCCACCCCATCTCTCCATTTCTCTCTCTCTCTCTGTATATATCCTGTTGGTCAGATGTTAAATAATAGCTAATAACATTATCCACTATTTACTGTATGCCCAATGTGGGCCAGGGGCGGTACTAAATATTTCACACGACTTATCTGCTTTCATCCTCAGAGAACCAAATGAAGACATGAAGGAACAGAGAGCCGCGATGTTGCAGCTAGAAGTTTCAAAAATTAGTCTGCTGTGTCCTCATTGGTTGTTACACCAGGGAAGGATGGCCAGTAAGTAGTGTCAGGAAGGTAGTTTTGTGTTTAATGAGTTGCTGGGGCCAAAGTTGCTCAGCAGTCAGAGTTGCCGAGGAGCAGGACCCTAGAAAGATGTAGAGAAAACCATGAAGGTACACCCCGGGATGGAGGCCTGGCCCAAGACCCCCAAAGAAGTCTTTAGGAGACACTCAGTATTGAGCATTCCAAGTAGAAAGCCCCAAAAAGTAAATTCACTCTAAGGCGAGAGTCTGAATTTTCAGAGAAAGGAAGCTCACTTCTAGGGAGGTGGAAAGTGAGTAGGTGAAACCATTGGAAATTTTGCCTCACTGTTTCTAGCACGTGCTCCTCTATATCTAGACTTGTAGCACCTCCCCGTTTCAGTTCCTCCCTGGCCCAATCTGCTGTGCCCAGCGCTGCCGGCCGCCAGAGACCCCCTTCCAAGGCATCAACGCTACCTCCTGCCAAGTGTGTGAGGCTATGTCCTGGGCCCCTGACGAGATTCTAACATGGGAGCAACAGCTAAGCAAGTACTTGTCAATTGCTCCAGGGATCAGAGTGGGGGACGTCAAGGGGGCATCCTGAGTGAGAACTAGGGCCCTTTTCATAATCTTCTCTTTTTCCTGTTGCCTAAGGAGCTCAGCCAGGAATATGTCCGGCCAGCCCCTCTCGCTTCTACTGCAGACTGACAGACCTGGCCCAGGGCGAGGGCAGGCCACGCTTTCCCCAATATCATCGTTCACAAAATCCTTTATGTTTTCTTTTATTAAGACATTCAGTGGGAGAATGACTAAAATGAGAGAGGTATATGGCACCAAGGGTCGGTGAGGTTGTGGAGCCACTGGAATGATCAGACTCTGCCGGTAGGAGTATAAAGTAGTGTGACCGCTTTGGAAAATTGGGAACATCTGCTAGAGCTAAACACATAGGAGTCCTACACCCCAAGGCTCAGCAGTTCGACTCCTGGCGTATCGCCGACAGAACGGGCTAGACATGTACTAGAAACCTCAGAGCTGCACTAATCGATTAGCCTCAAACTGGAGGCAATCAAAACGTCTACCGACAGTGGAAGGGATAAGAAAGTTCTATAAGGGGACATTCTACAGCAAGAGCAGGACACTGCAGCTGTGTGCGTGTCACATGTTGGGCAAAAGAAGCCAGGCACAAGAGAGTCCATACCGCACGACTCCGTTTCTATAAAAGTAGATGTTTATATTAAAATACGAGAATATTGGGGCGCTCAATTCGGTTGAGTGGCTCATTCGGTTGAGCGTCTGACTCTTGGTTTTGGCTCAGGTCCCGATCTCATGCTTTGTGAGTACAGACCCCACATTGGGCTCCACGCTGACAGCGCAGAGCCTCCTTGGGATTCTCCCTTTCTCTCTCTCTGCCCCTCCTCTGCTCATGCTCTCTCTCTCTTAAATAAATAAACTTGAAAGCATAAAATAAAGAACATTTTCTAAAGGTGAACTAGTCTATGGTGTTAGAAATCAGATTGTAGGGGTGCCTGGGTGGCTCAGTCAGTTAAGCGTCTGACTCTTGGTTTTGGCTCAGGTCATGATCGCACAGTTTCATGAGTTTGAGTCCTGTGTCAGGCTCCGTGCTGACAGTGCAAAGCTTGCTTGGGATTCTGCCTACCCCTCTCTCTGCTCCTCTCCCACTTGTGCTATCTCTGTTTCTCTCAAATAAACTTTACAAAATAATTAATTTAATTAAAGAAATCAGGATCATAGTTATGTGGGGGCAATACCAGGCATGGTGGACCTCATGGTGCCGGTCACTTTCTGTTTCTTGAGAAAGCGGTTTCTTACATGGGTTTGGACACTTGGTGAAAATTCATCAAGTCATGCACTTATGATTAGTCTACTTTTCTGTGTGTATGTTACACATGAATATAACTTACCCAAAAAAATGGGCAACGAGTGACACTTCTTTATTACGGAAACATCTTTACAATCACGAATTAACTCTGACATTGCTTCTTTGCTAGGGGAAGTGAAATAAATTCTGAAATCTTGGAGCATTTATAATCTACACCTATCGTGATGCTTTTCTGTGTTATTAGAAACGATTAGTCTCAAAAATCTCCTGTAGAACAGTAGTTTTCAGTTTAGAAAGGAATGCATTTGGTAGCATTTTTGTAAGATGCCTTTAGTGAGAAGCATGTGAGTTTCATCAGCCTGAAACTGCCTTTATAGTTTTACTTCCTTAGAATGAAACTTATTACTACCCTGCTAAGGAACAGTAAATAGGTCCATTTCTGATGAAAAATAACTGAAAATTTCTCATCTCTCAGTTTGCTAATAAAAGAAAACATGGGAAATCGAAAAATTCCTAGCATCGGAGTGGAATGATAACAGGCTACTTCTTTAAACCACAAGTAAACGGATACCCAAACGGTCCCCTGACACTGTAGGCCTTGGGAAGCAATCACGCATTTTGACATTCCTGCCAATACAAGGTGCATCACAGGTGCATCCAAGGGAGCTGTGGCTTTAAAGCAATAGGCTCAGCAATGCTTCAAAATCAGACTCTGACCATATACCGTTGCACGATTAAAATCAATACGCTAAGTGTGAAGTGAAAATGCCCAAATGCTGTAGTGACTTAAAAATGGAGAGAGAGCACTGAAATCCAACCCGTTTCAATGCCCTTCCTTTCCTACCAGGTTGAACTGTAAATCCATTTTCAGAAATTGTTTTCTCTCTTCCATGACTTCCATTCCCCTCCTTGGATATTTTGTGTACTAGAGAAATCAACCTCAATTTCCAGATTCCAAGTCGACTTTTCACAAGGGGTTTCCTTTTAGCTCCGTGCTTCCAGAAGTGCCCTTGGCATGTTCCTTCTGTAGGGCCTCAGAAAATAGTACCCATAGGGACCGTAACCACCACCACAACTGTAATAACAGCTAACATTTACATGATGTTTTTCATGTATTAGGAACTTGTTTTAGTCAATTCGGGCTGTTCTAGACCAGGTGCCTTAAACAGCTAACATTTTTCACAGTTATGGAGTCTGAAGTCAAGACCCAGGTGCTGGCAGATCTGGTGTCTGGTGAAGTCCCTTCCTGGCCTGCAGATAGCTGACTTCTCCTTGTGCTCTCATGACAAAGAGCAGAGAGACCACAAACTCTCTTATTCATGACTTAATCATCACCCCAAAGCGCCACCTCCAAACGCTATCGTTTTGGAGGTTAGGATTTCAACACAGGAACTTTGAGGGGACACAAACATTCATCCGTAACACAACTGTTGTAGGTATTTTCTCTGGATTAAACTATTTAATCCTGCCAACAACTCGGTCAGGTAACTATTAAACTATCATCCTCATTGTCCCATTTCATAGGGGAGACTACTGAGGCACAGATTGGTGAGAAGATTTGTCTGAGGTCCCGTAGCTAGTAGGGGAGGGAGTCAGGATCTTGGCTCTGGGCAGTGATTCTCAATCTCAACTTTGGATTCACCTGGAGAGCTTTTAAAACTCTGATGCCTGGGTTTCACACGCACTTTGCCCCAGCCCCAGTTCTAGATTCCAGTTTATTTATTTTTTTTAATATTTTTATTTATTTCTAGGAGAGAGAGAGAGAGAGACAGTGTGAGCAGGGGAGGGTCAAAGAGAGAGGGAGACACAGACTCTGAAATAGGCTCCAGGCTCTGAGCTGGCAGTCAGCACAGAGGCTCGAACCCACGAACCGCGAGATCATGACCTAAGCGAAAGTCGGACGCTTAACCGACTAAGCCACCCAGGCACCCCTTCTAGATCCAGTTTAATGGGTCGGAAATTTTTTTGAATGTTCCTTGAGCAATTCTAACAAGCTGCCAGGGTTGGGAGGCTCTGGTCTGGGGCCTGGAGTCTTAACATCATACTGTGCAGTCCATGAGAGGTTCTTATCACTTTCTCCACAGGCCCCAGTTGTACAGTTAAAGGAACAGTCAATGGAAGGACAAGTCTTGTGAACAGAATAACGACAACCCGTGGGCATCCGGCTAGCCCCAGGGTTTTAGGCAAATGCATCGGGACTTAGTTTTTCCCTCCGCAAAGCAAAGGGTTTGAGTTGGATGACTTCCTGGTCCCTTCCAGTGCCATGAGTCTATGAAATCAATATATTAAACCCTTGATTATCCATGAGTGGATGATCCACAGAAAATGTTTAATCCGAGGACTAGCTTCCTTCAATCAACCTTCTTATCAAGTGGTGTGTGCCCGGGGAAAGCACATCAATTTTATTTTTGGCCCACGCAGAACATAATGGGGAAGGAGAGAATCATGTGTGTCTGCATATGTGTACGCGTGAAAACCATTCAAAAGATAAATTAAATGATTTGGATGGATTATCTGCTGTTTTGGATTATGCACATCACTGCCCCCTCCAATGGCGGTGCCTGTAGCCTGCTTGCTGACCGCTGAAGGACTCCTGTTGCCAAGGAAGCTATGGCCGCACGCCAAGTAACCACCTGATTAATTATCCTTTACTTTGCGTTGCCCCAGCTCTCCATACTCTCCCCTCCCCAGAGGGGTGTCCCGTTTCAGCAGCGTGGAAGAGAAAAAGTGCCCTAAATGAACAGTCCCTACGTCCCAAGGCAGACAATATACTAGAGCGACTTTTCATAACCCCTCAGGTCCTTTGCTCACGCCCCACCTGTTGCCTTTACCGAAGACAGTAATTGAACCAAGGAGGGTTTGTCGCGGTCACACCGGCTTTCCACAAGGAGGCTTTGGCAGAAACGCTTCTGCTCCTTCAATTATCCGATGCGCGTGGAGGTGGCCCAAAACCGCATGTCCGAGGCTCCAAGATAAAAACCACCTAACATGGCTAAGAGGCTAAACTTTATTCCCAATGGCTTTACGCCGACTGGGCCCAGAGGAGTCATTATCTTCAGTATGTTAGTTTGGAGTGTCATGTAGAGTTCTGACAGCGCTTCCTAAAGCCAGTTTTAGTGGGGGGAGGGGACAGTGGGTGATGGGCATGGAGGGGGGCACGTGTTGGGATGAGCACTGGGTGTTATATGGAAACCAACGTAACAATAAATTATATTAAAAAAATAAAATAAAACCAGGTAAAAAATTTTTAAATGTTTCTATTTTATTATTGAGACAGAAACAGAGCATGAGCAGGGGAGGGGCAGAGAGAGAGGGAGACACAGAATCCGAAGCAGGCTCCAGGCTCTGAGCTGTCAGCACACAGCCCGAGGCGGGGCTTGAACTCCCGAACTGTGAGATCATGACCTGAGCCACCCAGGAGCCCCTGAATAAAACCAGTATTAAATGACTGGCTTTCATAAAGCATGAAAGGGACACGGGGCTTATGACCGTAGGGAGCACACGGGGGTGGTGGCGGCTGTAGGCCCCGCCCCGCCCCACCTGAACCAGCGACAACAAGGGGAAAGAACCCACTCAGATTTCTCCGCAAACATTCCTCCATGGCCTGGGCTAAGGTCAGGGCTGAGGGCTACTTTGTGGACTCCAAAAGCTTTCCCTGCTCACGACTCAGTCGTGCTGTCACAAAGAGTCCCCCCTCCGTGCTCATTCTGAGAGGCCCTACCTGGAGTTTTATAGCGTGTGCCATCAGGGGCCAGCTCTGCCCTGGTCTATTGGGGCTTTCGGTGCTGGGGCTCCGGGGGTGGCCTCTGGGGTGGTCAGTTTAGCGGTGGGAAGCAGCTCCAGGAAGATGGTGGATCTACTCACTGCCAGAAACTTTCTCAGCCCATAGCTCTCCATGGAATAGGCAGACCTCAGGCGTCTGTGACATCCCAGGCCTGGCTTTGGCTCAGCGGTGGTAATTATTTCATGGGGACCCAGTCCAGTGTGCCATACATTTCAAACAGATCTTTTAAGAGAAGGGTCCCATCCTGGAGACAGCTGGAGGGGGAGAAATTTCCTCTTAGGACTTGAGCTTTGAAGTGGATTCGGCCTATCTTGGCGCTGAGCTTTTCACGAATACAGTTGTAAATTGATTTGGGAGTTTATCCTAATGGGCTGGGAAACTCTGCTTTCCTGTGTGGGGTGGCTCGATGCAGCCACCACTTTAAAACCAAGAGTTTTAAAACCAATGGCTTCTATGTTAATCATATCTCAAGGTCTAAAAATGGTTAAAATAGTGAAAAATAGTAATAAAATAGCAATAGTCAATAATAAATAAATAAAACCATTGGAGTGTCCCAGAGGGCCACCCTCCATGTCCGGAGGTCAATAAATAGAAGATGTTTCTATTAATAGAAAAGGCAAGTTCTTAGATGCTTGGACACTGGTTTAGGCATAGATTTGTGCCAAAACCACATAAACAGCCTCCTCTGGTATCTAAGCCATATGGATACTCGATTTCACTATCTGTATATGCCTACAGATATAATTTAATAGCTTGTCTTAATACCTTGCTTCCAAAGAATAGTTTAGCCTTAAAAAAAAAAAAAAGCACATTGCTCTTTAAACAATAATATAGCTTTAAAAAGAACGTTAGCCTAGTCTAAAATGGTTTTGCTGGTCACTGCATTCCACAGATATACTGGGGTGTAAGGTACCAAACTGAAGTTCTCTTTATCTGCTCACTAAATTACTTTACGACTTTACCTACCATTCTAAGAATACTTGTGGGAAAATATGGAGACCTGTTAAGTTTTCCTAGTAATCAAAGGAATGTAAACTGAAATTAGAAGATAGTGATTCTCCACCCATCAAGTAAATAGGCACATTAGCAAGGAAATTAATATTGCCACATATTGCTGGTATGACATCTAGGAACCTATCCTGACACAGAATTACTTAAAAGAATTTTTAAATGCTTATTTATTTTTGAGAGAGAGAGACAGAGCACAAGCAAGAGAGGGTCTGAAAGAGGGGGAAACACAAAATCCAAAGCAGGCTCTAGGCTCTGAGCTGTCAACACAGAGCCCTACACAGGGCTCGAACCCATGAACCATGAGATCATGACCTGAGCCGAAGTTGGACACCTCACCGACTGAGCCACCCAGGCACCCCCAGAATTACTTTTAACTGGGAGGAAAAGCTTTATGTACAAAGTTACTCAGCACTACTCCAATTTATGATAATAAAAAATGTTGAAAAAAATCTAAACATCTAATTGCAAGGGAATGGTTGAATGGCCATCTTGCATTTTAAAATGGCTCTAATGGAAAACATTGAGAATGTTTAGGAGATATAGCTAAGTGAGGAAGCAGGCTATTACCCAGGGTATGGACAACCAACTACTCCTATAGGCTTTTTTGTTTTGTTTCGTTTTAAACAAAATCATCTGTGTATACAATGTGTTCCTGGAGATAATCTCTACTCCCCTCCTTAGACAAAAGCCTGAAATTTAAGGCAATTCCCAGCTAGCCACAGCCTCCCTTCCACCGGCAGTGTTTTACTCTTGTCAGATCAGCCCGCTGGCCAATGCATCCTGCCTCCGGGTCTTTGCACGTTCTGCTCTTTTGCCCAGAAAATGCTTCTCTGTTCCCCATGCCAGTGCACCCCAAGTCCTCCTCGACAAGTGTTTTCTGCACAACATAGCTAATCGAGGAAGGCCTTGCATTCTGCTATGACTTTTCGTGTGCTTTCATTTTCTTTTCATATTCATCTGGGGCAGAAGATGAAATCTCCCAGGAAGCATATGGCTATTTAGCACGTTTACTAAGCATACCCTCAAATGTATTTCATGAGCAAACCAAAGAGTTATGGGGACACAGAGCCTTTGTCGCAGGTCTGGTCCCAGGGAATCTTGCAATCAGTGCTTCATGATCGGCCAAAAGTGGAGGAAAGTTGTATATGAAAAATCTGAACTCCTCCTGCATGACAAGCTGATGTTTGTGACTTAGGTGTGAGGTCGTGGGCCTTGGTAGTAGCAGCGCCAGGGGTCTGGGGAGAGGAAAAACCTGGAAACGACGCAGCTGCTTCAGGATGCTGACCTGGGGATGCGGCCGTGTTCTCCCCAAGTTCTGCCCTGGGCTTGGTGGTCTGTGTTTACCCCCAAGCAGGACCCTGGCTCACCCTGGACCCACAGTTGGTGGGAAGCAAAGTATGGCTTCTTTCAGGCAGTCAAGATAACATAACGAAAATAAAAACGCTGTTGGAGTCTTCCATGATTAGAAACCTACTGGTCAGGAGCTGGGGCACGATGCACGTTAGTGACTGCAGGATGCCCCTCGATATTATTTCCCATGATATGAAATCAATTTACATTAAATACATTTTAAAATAATCAGCCCGCCCATATTAGTTGGTATTACTAACGAGAGCCGAAATTGAATCGTAATGTGGGTTCCCGAGCACAGTCAGCCGAGGTTTATTATTTCTGAAAATGCTTTGTGTAATCACGGTGCTTTATCATTGAAAATGTCAGGTTTTGTGACACAAATATATTAGATCCATAATTAAAATGATGTTGTCTGTTAATGCTACCTTGGCATTTTCCCTACGCAGACACTTAAGAAAAATCTTTCAAGGTTGAGTGAGCTCCTTTTATAGGAGAGATTCTTCCCTACATATGTTTTATGTATTGATATGATCAATTCAGAGAGCAATAAACTATAAGAATGAGTGTTAATGAGGCTAAGAGAACAGACTGGAGATACTCATCGCCTTGCCCAAATGGGGAACACAGTACCCCCGGGCTACCCCTCTCTCCTGCGGGTTTAAAGTGGTATGGATTCTGAAGTCTCTCATTAGGCAATGTGGTCAGAGTCATCACGGGAAAAATATAAAGATATAATAAAAGTTCTTTAAAAGTTGGTGACAATAGTTTATTCTGTGCCTTGCTGTGTGGTTTAGGCAGGGATGAGGAGTCCAGTCCGCACCTGGTACGCAGGTGCAAGAAGAGACTTCTACTCATTCGCCATAACTGGCCAGTCACAGGGGTCTGCTGACAAGAAAGATGGAGGCTGGAGTGGACCTACGGGGGGCAGGACAATTGAAAAGGGCCGGAATATTCCTCCAGGCGTCTCTTCCCTTTACCTGCTAGTGGTCAAAACGCTAAAAAGGGTTTCAGGGTATGGTTGTCTTGAAAAGCAACAGTGCATTGCCTTCCTGAAACTAGGCAGGGCTGCCTGGGTGCCTCTAGCCTAAAAGAAGCCAGACTTTTGGGTTTCGGGGAAACCAGGCATTGGCCCTTAGAGGCTCCTAACATCCCTACGGTCTTGCATAAGCTGTTTTGCCCTCTTCTGTTTAATGTTCATGAAAATGTGTTATTGGTAAAATGGAATTGACTAGGGCAGAGGCATCCAGCCTTTTACCACCAAGAAATCCATTACCTCGCATGATGGAAAAAAGACAGAATCATTTATTGCTTTTCCATTGTTTAGTTCATGGCTTTATTCATTTATTTATTTATTTATTTATTTATTTATTTATGAGAAGAGTGAGCAAGGGAGGGGCAGAAAGAGAGGGGGAGGCGGGGCTCCAACTCACGAACTGTGAGATCATGACCTGAGTCAGACATTTAACCAACTGAGCCACTCAGGCGCCCCATATGGGTCATGGCATTTCAATCGGACAAGGGGACCCTTACAGCAGGCCCCCGCATATGACTTCTTGTTAGATTTTCTGAAATATGTTAAAGAGTCTAGGGGCACCTGGCTAGCTCAGCCCATAGAGCGTGTGACTCCTGCTATTGGGGTTGTGAACTTGAGCCCCATGTTGGATGTCAAGTTTATTTAAAATGGTCTAAAGACTCCTTCACTGTCATGAAGGCTCTCGACAAGCCAAGGCTGGCTGCGTTGAGCAGAACGGAATCTGGGGAAGAAGAGAGGCTGGAGCAGCAGATGTCCGCGCTCTGGGGGCTGAGGACTCTACACATTTCCGGTGACAGTGGCGGAGCAGAGAGGGAGGGGCTCTCACGGTGCTGAGCTGCTGGGCGGGTCTCTGTGTCCAGGAGTTTCCAGCAGGTGGGAAGGGAAACAAGCCAGGTGCTGCGGGGGACACAAAGGTTACCTACAACAACAGCACTAAGTTACATCTTGTTTCAAATCAAAATGATCAAGAGAAGCGCCCAAGAACAGAATATAATGACGTGTGCCCTTCAGACCACAGGTGACAGACATGTGTTTAAAGAAGGCAAGGACTCTTTCAACAGGGGAAAGCCACGCTATTGAACGGGAGCTTCGTGCCAGACATCGCATCGTGGTCAGTACTTTACGGGGCTGGGTTTTCTTACAATATCTTAGTGTGGCTCATGCAGACTGTTCCCTTACCTTGTCCCCACGGACTCATAGCCAAATGCCAGTATGAAGGGGACTGTAGGGAATAACAGCAACAGTGACAGCTACAGAAACATTGGTGGGAACGGGTAACTGTTTCCTGAATGCCTGACCAAGATCAGGGACCAGGAGTAGCCTTTTTACGTGAATCATCAGTCAGTTCAGTCTTGAGGACACCCCGATTGCAGAGGTACCGTTGTGATCATTCCCATTTTATAGCTGGAAAGATGGAGACTCAGTGACTTGCTCTAGGCCACAAAGCTGGAGAGAAGAGTATCTGAGACCCGAATCCCAAGCGTGTCTGTCTTCAGAGCTCTTGCTTATAATAATTAGACTGGGTAAATAGGAAAGGAAAAAACAAAGCGCTGCTTTCACTAAAATTTCCACGGAACACAGAGAGCACAAAAGGCAGTCCCAGTGGCTGTGGAGGTGGGGGCTGAGCCCTACTTATACTTAACAGGTAGCGTCAGCCCCATGGGGACGGAGGCGGGCTCTGTTTCTTCCACGCCCAGATGTACGTGACAGCCTGCTGTGAGCTGGGGCAGGAGAGAAAGAACGACAGGCATGGAAAGCACATAACAGCTTCCACACTCTCCAACCACCCCTTCCTCCCCTTGGAAGTGTCTGGGAGGAATCTGGGAATCTGAGGAGGGGGTCGGGGCTCCTGTGGAGAGAGTAACACCGTATCCTGAGAAATATGAGATGGTGACTGTGGATGGGACACTGTTTTTACTCCTTAACTGGGGGGCCTGGGAATAGGACTTCCATTTACAGTACATGAATAGTCTGTGTGTTGATGGATGGGTCTCGAATCTTCTATGCAAGTATTTTTCTGAGTTGGAGTTTAAGCTTCTTTTAGGAAAAGACATTACCTGTTTCTTCGTGTAGGATTTTGCAACATGTGGCATGAATTTCAACAGCTGTTTTTTAGGATGATGGCAAATATTGCTAAGAGATAGGGCGCTTCTTCATGAAGTTCTTTGATTCCAGAGGACCCTCTTCTTCACAAATCCTGGGCAGGTTTTTCTTAGAAATGAGGAAGGTCTTCCTCGGCTGTTTTTACATCTCTGGGTTAGGTTTGTTCCCCAGTGTGTTGGTTCCTTTGTCTAATACTGCCACATCTTAGATTTCGTAGGTTTGAGCCTCATCTAGACCATTATCTGTCATTTGATGGCTTGGCCATCAAGTAGATTGCTTTACGATCTGATCTGATTGTTAATAGACTACCAGAGACCGCAAGACAAATGGTTCTTAATGGGCGCCATTGTGTCATAGCTCTAGGACTTACCATGGCTCCCCATTGCCCGTTGAGTTCACTGAGACTTTAGCCTATGCTTTTATTCCCCTCCCTCATGCTGGCTCCTTGCTGTGCGTGCTGCATTTCATGCCTCAGCCCCCGTCTGCCCAGAGGCCTCGACCCGGTGGGGAGTTCACGAGGCGAAATGTGCTTCACTTCTCATAGCAACCAAATGAAGACACACTCAATCAATTTGTAATTAACATACCATTCGGTGGCCTGATGGGCATCACACATTCTGAAAACCAAAGACAGGATTTGGAATTACTGTTTCCAAGGGTGAAAAGGAAAAAAAAAAAAAAGCTTTAAATGAGGACTATTTACATTTGCCAGCACTTCTATCTGTAATAATAATAACAAAAAAACAGAACAGAAGCAGCCTCGTGAAGAACAGCCTGTTCAAAACCACTGAGCTGTATTAAAATACACACCAGCACAGACGTTCTGTCACTTTAAAAATGTTTTGCATCCCTGATGCCAAGCAGGATGCTGGGGGCCTCTCGCAGCGGCACCAATTGCTGGGAAAACATAACAAAAAACAAAAAAAACGCCCTCCTTGTTGACTCAGCCAAAGTAAACATTCCATGACTCCCATAATAAAGACAGCCTCTTGAGGGAGTAGATGAAATTCCAGGTAGCTGGCATGTCAGGTTGTACTGTGTGGGCAATTTTCAGAGACACTTCATAGCCGTGTGCAGAATCAAGTGTTGAATTCAGTTGGCTGGACGGAGGTTAAAAGAGGAAGACAGCCCTGGGAGTCAGTGTACGAGGCACTATCAGGGAATGTGTTGGACGATTAAACCCAAGGGCTCGGGTGCCGTGGACTAGGTGCTTACTGACAATGCCCAGACACTTCTAATTAAATGAATCGCTGGAAATGTGAGAGGACTGTGTCCAGGGGACATGTTAAAAAAAAAAAAAAACAAAACAAAAACAAGAAAAAAACCCAACTCAGGCTGGTTTATAGAATTTTTTGTTTATTTTTTAAACATTTCTTTTTAATGTTTATTTATTTTTGATTTATTTTTGAGAGAGAAAGAGACGTGCGAGCAGGGGAGGAGCAGAGAGAGAAAGAGACGGAAGATCCAAAGCGGGCTCTGTGCAGACAGCAGAGAGCCCGATGCGGGGCTTGAACTCGCAAACCATGAGATCATGACCTGAGCCAAAGTCTGACACTTAACCGACTGAACCACCCAGGTTCCCCATCCTTTGATTTTAAACTAACAGTTTTACCAATATGGTAGTGCACTAGTCACATGCTACCACTGTGTACTTGGATTGTGGTTAGGGCATCTGAGGAACTAAATTTTTATCTACTTCTAATTAATATAAATTTAAAAATTGATAACCAGTTCTATTACTGGAAATAGTTTAGGCATGACTGAAACAACTTGGATATGTGAATCTACTTTTTCAGCTGTAAACTTTTTGAAGTCTAAATACATAGGAACAGACACTGGCAACGAATCCTGACCTTATTATTATTTTTTACCTTTTTTGTGTGGGTTAGAATGTAGGCAAAAATAGAGAGTCCCTACCCACTGTGTTATTTTTTTTTTAAATATTTTTATTTATTTCTAGGAGAGAGAGACAGACAGCGTGAGCAGGGGAGGGCCAGAGAGAGAGGGAGTCACAGACTCTGAAATAGGCTCCAGGCTCTGAGCTGGCAGTCAGCACAGAGCCCGACGCGGGGCTCGAACCCACGAACCGCGAGATCATGACCTAAGCGAAAGTCGGACGCTCAACCGACTAAGCCACCCAGGCGCCCCCCCACTGTGTTATTTTTACATGAGTCTCAGCTATCACATAATTTCCCCCACAAATATTTCAGTATGAATCGCTGAAAGATAAGGACTCTGTTTTTAACAAATGATTCTCACATGAATAATGAATAAAATCTAGGAATAAAGAAGGTTTCAGAATATAAATTCTGACTTTCTCCCAACCAAATTCTGACTTTCTCCTATTTAAACTAAATCTATTCCCTTTTCCTAATATCTCTACTTCAGACACTATTTGTATTTTAGCTTCAATTTTAATTGCACTATGTAGCAGGCAAAATTCTAAGTACTTTACATAAATTATGTCATTTAACCCTCACAACAGCTTTGAGTGGTCAATACCAATATTATCCCATTTTACAGATGAGGAAAATGAAGCACAGTGAGGTTAGTCATTTGGCCAACATCAAACTCTTAGAATGTATAAACGAGCAAATGCATCGTTGTTCCTTCCCAGTCAGGGCTAATCTTACCATTGAAATGACTGGGTAGTAAGATTACAATTTGCAGCTAATCAAGCTTTGCTGTACTTTGAATTACTGTACCTACTCTTTTTTTATTAAAATTTTTTTTTTAATGTTTTATTCATTTTTGAGACAGAGAGAGACAGAGCATGAGTAGGGGAGGGGCAGAGAGCAAGGGAGACACAGAATCTGAAGCAGGCTCCAGGCTGTGAGCTGTCAGCACAGAGCCCGACGCAGGGCTCGAACTCAAGAACTGTGAGATCATGACCTGAGCCGAAGTTGGACGCTTAACTAACTGAGCCAACCAGGTGCCTCATTTTTATACCTACTTTTAAGACTGGACATTAAACCTTACTGAGTAGATCCAGATCACTGTGAAATATACTAGGTGACTGAAGACTTATTCTCTGGACAGCCACCTATCTTATTTTCCATAAGTGTATTTTCATAAGTGTATTTTCAACTGTTCTATATATTCTATGAAATCCTAAACACTCTGCTTCAATGGAAACTACTTGAGAGGCAGTGCCATGAGGTACCCACCATGCTGGAAGATGTCATCCAACCACTTACTGGCCTGCGGGATGGAGGGCAAGTAGCTCCTCTCCTTACTGGCCCCATCAAAACCTTGCCACGTTGTATTACAATTATCTCCTTATTGGTCTGTTTCCTTAGAGGCTCCTTGAGGCCAGGAGCCAATGGGCCATATGTTGGTTTGGCAGTCGGTTCTTTTTCTGTGTCTGAGCACTAACCCTGGTGGATAGTAAATATTCAGTAAGTTTTTCCAGATACTATAATTCCCCGAGTGCCTTTCTTTCTTTTCTTTTTCCTTTTATTTATTTATTTTTTAAAGAGAGAGGGTGCTCAAGTGGGGGAGAGGGGCAGAGGGAAGGAGAGAGAAAAATCTTAAGAAAGCTCTGGGCTCAGCACAAGCCCGACGCAAGACTCGATTCCATGACCCTAAGATCATGAGCTGAGCCGAAATCAAGAGTCAGACGCTCCACCAACTAAACCATCCAGGCACCTGTAATTCTCTGAGTTCTTTCTAGTTTTCTTTCAAATCAGGCAAGTAACAATGTGTCCGGCAGTGATGAAAATTCATAATAAATAAAAGCAGCCCCACAAATCAGAGAAAATACAGATTTTTAAATCCAGGGTAAGGATGTTGCCTGATTTTCCAGTAGGTCTGCCCATATTGACATTATTCAATGTTCAGTTTTCCGGTGCCTTTATAGATAGAATCTTGGCAGTTTATTGTGGGAAAAATTAAGGGTGTATTATGTGAAGTTTAACATTTGATATTTTAATATTTGAGATTCTGAAGCTGAAGTGTCATTGCTAATAGTTATTTTAGGCTTGTAAGAGGTAGGCAAATGAGAACAAGAGCTGAAAAGGCACAGTTAAGGTCAATATTAATCGAATGTGTGTGTATTTCCAAGTTATCCTCAAATATCTTCCTCACATTTAATAATACAGTAAGCAGATCATCCAAATTCTCTGAGACTGCTCTGGATTTAAATATTTGCCATATTGTTCCCACATGTCTTTTCCAGATCAGATGCCAGGTTTTGGTTTAGAAAATATAATTACTGTACACAATGAACTGTTAACAGTATTAGACTTGTGCCTTGGCTTTTTACTTGTCCTTCTTGGAAGCTTCTGCTTCTTTCTAAATATGAGTAGCTCATATGATGGGTGCTGGAATTATACTGAAAATGAATCTTGAAGAACACAACTGTGTAGTCAGTGTGGCTCAAGCTGTTTCCTGAGAAACGGAAATAATCCTCGGCAAGCACTGTGTGAAAAAAGTCAGAATTCTGGTCATCGGCTCCACCCTTTTCGCTTAATATAAAAAATAGGAAACAATTTAACTCAACATATATGTCACTCATCAGCTCTTTTCTGCATTTTTGTCAAGAAAGATTCTATAAGTGGTATTTTTTAAATTTTTTTAATGTTTGTTTATTTTTGAGGGAGAGAGAGAGACAGAGCGAGAGTAGGGGAGGGACAGAGAGAGAGGGAGACACAGAATCCAAAGCAGGCTCCAAGCTCTGAGCTGTCAGCACAGAGCCCTAGGCGGGGCTCGAACTCAAGAACTGCAAGATCATGACCTGTGCTGAAGTTAGATGCTTAACCGACCAAGTCACCCAGGTGCCTGTATAAGTGGTATTTTTAATACTGAAAGGGGTGTGTGTGGGTGCAACTCATGGTTAAGGGATCTGAAATTCCAGTTCAGCTAACTGGCTTTTTTGCTACCATTAAGAAATTGCTTAATTGGGTGTGGCTCACTTTAACCTGCCCCAAATGGGATAATATATGAGGATTCCCCACAGGGAAAGATGTTGAATCATCACGACTGTAAATGCTTAGGAAATAGAGACACCTGTCTAAGCGGTGACTCAGCATTCAGCAAATATTTATTTGATAAATATTTACGCTTCTGCCTAAAAAATAGTCATGGATGTGATTCCAGGTTCTCGGGCCCTTCACTTCCTCACTCCATGCCCCTTGATTCACTCTGGAGTTCTTTTTTTTTTTTTTTTAATATTTATTTATTTGAAGAGAGAGAGAGAGAGAGGGAGTTGGGGAGGGGCAGAGAAAGACAGGGGAGAGAGAGAATCCCAAGAAGGCTCCATGCTGTCAGTGCAGAGCCTGATGCAGGGCCTGATCTCATGACCTGTGAGAACATGATTTGAGCCAAGATCAAAAGTCAGACACTTAGCCAACTGAGCCAGCCAGGCACCCCATGGAGTTCTTTCTTCACTCAAGGGAACAAATCCAGGCAACTAAAACTACATATACTGAGTGTACAAAAGAGTTTTGGATGGGGCGCCTAGAAGGCTCAGCTGGTTAAGTATCTGACTTTGGCTCAGCTCATGATCTCACAGTTAGTGAGCTCAAGCCCCACATTGGGCTCTGTGCTGACAGCTCAGAGCCTGGAGCCTGCTTCGGATTCTGGGTCTCCCTCTCTCTCTCTGCACCTTTCCTGCTTGCACTGTGCCTCTCTCTCTCTCTCAAAAATAAATAAACATTTAGAAAAATTAAGGAAAAAAGTTTTGGAACTGCAGAAGTCACAGTGAAGGCCTCCTGAGCGAGCAGGAGGGGAAGCTTGTCTGCTGCCTGCTCGCAGGCCTGTAGGATGTATTAATGCCAAAAAGCCTGAGAACAAAATGCAACTCTCTCCCTGGATCTCTGCACCCCTGCGGTGCTCTCCTGAGCGAGCCCCATGCAGCTTTCCCACAAGGCACAACCTCCCACAGGCCTCTGGCCCCGAACCTCCTGTCGGCTGGAGGAGGAGCAGGAAGGGATGTTGGCCAAAGGTAACTTTCTGCTAAATTAAATGCAACCCCTTGTCAGAAACATTTACAGCTGTGCTCTGTCTCACAGTGGCCTTATAGCCTGCTCGTTCTGGAGCCTTCGGAGCGGCAGCGTTTACACTTGCATTTAAGTAATAAGCTTGTAATGCTAGAGCAAGTCATTGACACAGGGCTGGTCTAGTTTTCCAGTCTGTAGAGTTCGCCCTTCAGGTCTCTTTGAGAAACATTTGGAGAACTGATGGAAAAGTCAACTGAACCACAGGCCAGAAAGCGCGGCCTTTATCAGAGAGGGAAAAAGCCATTACAGTTTTCAGGAGAAGCGAAGCGGCAGGTTTCCATTTTACGTCAGAAACGACACCTGAAACTTTGTTTTTACTGATGTAAAATTACAGTTCCTGGTATAATAGGTAAGGACCATTCCTTGGCATTGAAACCTTCCCGTGCCAAAATCCCGTTTGCATTCAACACTCAAGTGTGGGGGCGCCTGGGTGGCTCAGTTGGTTAAGTGTCCAACTTCGGCTCAGGTCATGATCTCACGGTTCGTGGGTTTGAGCCCCGCGTCGGGCTCTGTGCTGACACCTCAGAGCCTGGAGCCTGTTTCAGAATCTGTGTCTCCCTCTCTCTCTGCCCCTCCCTAACTCATGATCTGTGTGTGCCTCTCTCTGTCTCTCTCAGAAATAATAAAACATTAAGAAAAAGAGAGAGAGAGAACAACCTAGCCTAACGATAGTCGGCTCCAAAGTGGTTAAGTGAGTTATCACTGAGAGCTAAGTGTATTGAGATTATTATGTCGCAGGTACTGTGCTAAGGATGTTACACGGATTATCTGATAGAACCTTCATAATAAGTATGGAAAGAGTGGTATGGTATCCAATTCAGAGATATGACCTTGCCTGAGGTCAAGCAGCTATCAAAAGGAAAAGCCTGGTAGGATGCAAGTTCCCCCTCACCCCAACGACCAAGCTCCCATATGCCATGCCACACACTCAAAGTTACCAGTTATTCTCTCCCTCAACACCCACCCCAGTCAGGTCATTTGAGTCAGTGAGAATGATTTCTTTGTTCACAGGTATTAGAACTTCATATTTTGGTTAGCAGTGTGCCAAGAAGAATAAACAAAGGAATTGGCAGGGGTGAAATGTATTTCTTATAATCCATTTCCACAATTCTTAAAACTCCTTGAGCAATTTTATAATTAAACATATAAAAAATTTTTAAATGTTTATTTTGAGGGAGAGAGAGAGACAGAGTATGAGCTGGGGAGGGGCAGAGAGAGGAGGAGACACAGAATCCGAAGCAGGCTCCGGGCTCTGAGCCATCAGCACAGGGCCTGACGCAGGGCTCGAACTCATGAACCACAAAATCATGACCTGGGGTAAAGTCTGATGCTTAACTGACTGAGCCACACAGGTACCTCTATAGCAGTGAAATATTTTCAGCTAAATAAGGGAACTAACTGTAATTCTGTACATCCTTTATTTTAGGAGTGGAATATATATATGTTCAATCTGATTGTATAGTGACTTTTCGCAGAGTGAATGCTATTTTCCCATTGAAAACTGGAAGTCTATTTTCCACAGTAAATTATCCTGGCCTAAAAGGATTGAGATCATAGGAATGATCATAGAGGACACCCTAGAATACCTGGTAGCAGTCTTTCCTGTTTCGAGTCAGGTATCACCTCTCCACCCCATTTTCCTAGTTATATCTTCCTTCTTAGGCCATAGCGATTTCACCCAGGAGATTGGTTGGCTTCTCAAATTCGTGTTTTTCTTTGAACATTTATGGTACCTTCTAGAACTGGGGATGACATGTGACAGTGACACCCATTAGCATGCCTTCTGCTCACCCCTTCTTTTGGGTAGATTGTCCCCCAGTCGTACAGACACAGGGATGGCCTCTTACAACCCTTGCGTGTATATATATATATATTACTGGGCCTCCCACCTACCCTCCCACCTGGAGAACCTTGTAAGCATCTGTAGACTGGACATCTCCATTTGTATGTCCTCTGGACACCTCACACTCTTGTATCTGAGACCAAATAAGATCTCTTCCTCCCCAAACCTGCTCTTTCTCCAGAATTCCCTCTTGGTCAATGGCTCCTCCATCCAGTCCCCCGAATGGAAACCTGGGATCTTCCTTCACTCTCTCCTCTCCCTTATTCTTCACATCCAGTTGGCAACCAGGCTTTGCCTCCTCTTCTCGTAGATCCGGATCCCTCTCTCCATCCGCAGCCCATTCTCAGCTCAGCTCTCCTTATTCCTCAGCTGGAGCAGGGCCAGTTTTTCCTCAACATCCACATCAGGCATCTTCTCTGGGAGATTTCTCTTGCCCATCTGCACCCCCTCGGTCTGGGCTCGGTGCCCCAAGTGTTCACACAACATCTCCCGCATCTCTGTCACGATGCTTGTCCTGGGAACCCTAACTGGATATTTAATTTTGTGTCTTGCCCACTGCACCCTCAGCATCCTGACGGTGAGAACGGTATCTTATTTATGAGTAATAGCCAACTCCCAACGAGGGCTGGCACTTGCTTCCTGCTCGCTATTGTCTGTTGAATAAATGGAGACGTTACGGTTGATCCAGTCTTTGGTGTTCCTGGGGGGAGCTTGTCAGGATCTACGTGCTATTACGTGGTTTATCCGCCTGGGGCTTGGACAGGCTGGCCAATAGTTACATTTCCTTTTCGTCTGTAACTCTCTTGTGATCATGAGCAAGAACGCAGCAACATCAATCATTTAGCACAATGTTAGATCCTAGGCCAGAAGTAAGTGCTTCTTAAAATAGACAGGACAAACAGGGCACAAATTTAGGGGTTCAGTTTTTAGGTTCCACGCAGTAACGCCTCTGTTTTCTACAGTCCTGAAAACCCAGCATGTAATACATTACCTGGCTACAGTAGCTGGTCAAAACTTAGTAACAACCAAAACGGTGATATTTATCATTTACTGAATGCTCCTTATGTGGTTCCCATTCTGAGTGTTATGTATATCTCATTTATTTTTTTAATGTTTATTTATTTTGAGACAGAGAGAGAGAGGGTCAGTGAGAGAGAGAGAGAGAGAGAATCCCAAGCAGGCTCTGCAATGTCAGCGCAGAGCCCTCCTCAGGGCTTGATCTCAAGGAGATCATGACCTGAACTGAAATCTAGTTGGATGCTCAACCAAGTGAGTCACCCAGGTGCCCCTGTATATCTCATTTAATCTTCCCAACAATTTTATAAGGTTGGTATTATCCGCATTTTGCAGCTGAGGGCACGGAGTTAAGTGACATGCCTCAGGTTACCTGCAGGCCTGTGATGGCACCAGGCATGGACCTGGCTGTCTAATTTCACAGACCACATTCGTTAGTTCCTCACTGCTTCAACCACTGCACGCATGACTCAGAGTCAGACTTTATTCAGATGAGTCCTCAGCCAATGAATGACAGCTGCTGAAATATGATTTATAAGCATGTAGGAAAACCACAGAGTTCTGTTTCTGACATCCTTTCCAATAGTCACAACTTACCTAAACCCAGGCAAATAATTTAAAATAACACACATGCTAAGTTCATTAACCATTTTGTCTTTTCTCAACTGTAATTAAATGTAGACTTCATTATAAAGGCATTACTCCTCTGAAAATTAATATTCTCCACATTAGAGTTATCTTTCTGGATGATATTTGTTCATAGTATGTGGTTTGAGTAGGAATTGAGATGTTTTTTCAATGGGCAGAAAATAAATTTAGGGACACAGATTTTTAAATCTTCTATTGTGATCGAAGGATGAAAATCATCTGCTTGTTGCTACCCACACTTTTTGAACAGTCTTCTGCCCTCACTGACTTGGCTTTTACTTGTAGACTAGGAAAGATAATGTGACTTGTGATGGCACGAAATGGTCTGACCTGAAAAGCCATGTTAGCCAAAAACTGCTTCTGAGAGGCAGGTCCTGGAATTACTGCCAAGAGTGTCCCCAGACATGACCAGCTGCAATGAAATGTGGCCAGGAGGTCTCCACCCCACTGGACAAGTTTGTGGGTTTCTCAAAACTAGTTGTGCATGAATGGTGACAGGCAAAGGGAAGAAATGTGACTTTACATTTTACATTTTCTCTCTGATGTCCACTCCTCTGTGTTACCAGCCATAAACATGTGATCCACTGAACCTGCAGCATAAAACACCATAGAAACAAGAGGGAATTAGATTCTATTGATTGAATGCTTTCCTCACTGATTTAAAATATATATGTCTGCATCAAGTTCTAGGTTATAGCATGCATGTTCACACTGATGTAAGACCCTTGCTTCCTTTTTCCTGTTTGCTAACACCATTTAAAAAGATACGTTTGGCGGTTATGTGTCAAATTCTCAAGGACTTAAGAAAATGTAGAACCATTTTTTATTTTACAAATTAGGAGAATCAGTGATCTATGACAAAGTTGCTGAGAAACAATTCCCCCGAGAGCTAGGCATGAATGAATGCCTTAATTATTGCTTCAATATTAAGAATTTAAAAACAAAGTGTTTTGAAAATTGCTAAGCCACCCCGTAAGCTTCCCAGGCTGATTCATTCCCCAAATTGTCTGACTTCTTAAGAAGCATGCCTGGACTCTACTCTCCATAGAGAAGAAAATTTTCTAGAACAGAGGAAAAATAGTAGCTTAAGTTGTGTCCAAAAGATTATTGAATAAATAACAGCATTAAAAATAACACTAGGCTGATAGCTCTTTAACACCCTCTGGAACTGAAAATTTTAAAATGTTAAGGCAGAGCCAAAAGGCTGTGGGAAAATTTTTAGCAAATTATGCATCTATACAAATCCATTTGCAATATCTGTGTGACAAGATTTCCAAAATAAGATTTGTTCTCTATGCAAAGGTAGGTTGTATTCAGTGTATACAATTGTTGAAACTCATAAAACTATAATGTGAGGTCTCTGATTTCACTATAGATAAATTATCTCTCAATTTAAACAAATCTTCAAACTTTCAAGGTCATCAAAAACAAGTCCGAGAAACTGTCACTGCCTAAGGAGACATGAGAACTAAATGTAATGTGGTATCTTGAATGGGATCTGAGAACAGAAAGAGGAAAATTGTTAAAATGAAGAAAATCCAAATGAATTATGGCATTTAGTTAATAATAGATATCAGTATTGGTTCGTTAGTTCTGACAAATGTACCACATTAACGTGAGACGGTAATAGAAGAAACTGGGGGCTGAGTGTAGGAAAACTCTGCTACTTTTCTGCAAACCTAAAACTATTCTAAAATTTAAAAAGCTTATTTTAAAAAATAGAAACAAGCAGGATAAGGGGGGTCGGGGAATGGATAATATGGCAGTTATCCAAGACACTATTGGAAGGTCCAGAAAATGAAAAAGAAAATATCGGTATACATTATCGATTTCAAGCAGTTAGTGTAAATAAGCCAAAAAAAAAAGCAAGTGTTTTAACTACTGGAAATTAGCATCTTATAGATTACCCTTCTATCAGACTGACTTTCCTGTGATAAAGCTGAAGATTACCACCATGACACACATTGGTTTTTAAACTGGGCTAACGTTATAAAGAGTTGTACCCATAGAAATGGTACAACTTTTAATTTTGAGGTTGCATATTCCTCATTGTAAATGATCTAGTGCCACTGTTCCGCCCTGTTAGACTCCACCATCCATAGTTAACACACGTCATTTACATGGATAAACAGGATCATTTCGTGCCTGCCAAAACGTTTCCTTAGGTGTGTGTGTAGAGAGAGAGATATGTGTGAAGAAAACTCGCCTACAACGCCAGCTGCATCTCTTTGTTAAAACCGCCTTTATGCTATCATCCATAACCATCCCATTTAAATCCTGTCGGTCCCCCTTTTAATAACCAGGGGAGTCTTCCCCATCATGTACTGGTGTCGGTGCTGACCAGCCCTCGGAGCGGCTCGGATGGGCCGAGCGCATCCGTGAAGCGCTGTCTGGTGGCGCCACGTCTGGGCCTGGGTGCCAGGGCCGGGGACCCCCAGCACCGAGCAGGATCGCTCTTTGGAGGCGCGCGGCTCCATCGAGAACGCGCCTCGCGGCTCCAAATCCCTCTTCCTTCGGTTAACAGTTCGGGGACAGGGGCTGGCGGAGAGGCCCCGAGCCCGCGTAGACCGAGATGAAGATGAGGAGGACCGGGAGCAGGAAGAGGCTGGCGGCCGCGGCGGCCACAGCCAAGAGCTCCGTTCGCAGCGCCGCCTCGGGAGGCGCCGCGTTGCCATGGGAACCGCAGCTGCGCGCCTGCGGAACCCCGCGTTTATGACTCCACAATCCCCCCGCTCCGCCGCTGCCCCCACCCTCCGGGCGGAGGCACGCGCTTCCACCCCCCGCACCCCACCCCCGCTCTCCAGCCCCAGCACCCATGCGGAGCAGACATCAGCGGTGTGTGCACCCTGCAAACACTTGGTTAGGCGTTGCCGGGAGTCTGGGAGCGCAGCCGCCGGCCGGGGAGCCCCGAGGTCGGGTGCGCAGCCCCCCTTCCCCGCGGCTCCAGGCCGGGGGCGCGACCCCAGGCCCCGACAGCTCCTCCCGCGGGTGCAGGGCTTCGCCGACGCCCTCGCACCCTGTAGGGACCCTCGGACGGACAAAATTAGAGGTCCGACGTGCGCCTTTTCGCAGAACCTCCCCGAAGCGAGGGCCACATTTAATCCCTCGCCCCCGCCCTTCAGGGAGGCAGCATAGAAGACCTCGACCCCGGGTCCTAATTATTGGAACACTTCCTAACACGCCGTCTGTCCCAGGAACTGGAAACATATTGCAGGAAGGCGATGTTTGGGTAATGAATAAAGGGACAATCACGGGGCTTCCGAAACGCTCGCCGCCCCGGACGGGGGCAGGCGGCCCCGCGAGGCGCTGGGCGCCACCCGGCCGCCTTCAGGACGCGCGGCCCGAGGTTCCCGCAGGACGCGGCCGCATCCCGGCCAGACTTTTCCCCGCGCTCGTAATTAGCAGAAACGCAGAGGGCGGACGAGTCCCATTCCACCCACCGGTGACCCCTCCTCCCGGGTCACTGGTGAAGTTTCAGGCTCAGAGACACTGGGGCTCCAGCGCTCCTCCCGGGCCTGAAAAGTCCGCCGCCAGGGAGCGAAGTCCGGTTGCTCCCAGCTATAAATATTAATAAGCTGAGAGGCTCGGCACAATTATCTCGTTTTAATCGCAACTCAACCAAAACTCCGGCCCCGCAGCCACTCAGCACCCCCCCCCCCCCCCCCCCC
>NW_024080703.1:2479214-2625531 GCF_003009895.1 Hyaena hyaena | reverse complement strand
TATTTTTTTAAAATGTGAATTTAATAAAGCAAATCCTACAGTCTTCAGCCCAGTGGGATACGCTGGGATGGTACACTGAAAGCTGTAGGGTTCATTGGGTGACCTGACCATTCACTGGGCATTATACAGCAGAAAAGCAAGCGTCTGTTGCCAATAGTCACAGAAGGCAGCAAGACTGGAAATTCATCATATTTGAGTTTGAGGTGGAATGCTTGGGTGTTCAAAACCAAGGACCTTAAACTGTGACCCACCATATTCCTGCATCGAAACTCCACGGAAACAATGGTGGCTTCCATTCCTTGAATGCTCACCAGCTGCCACGAAAAGCGCTGAGCACTTTACATACATTAACTCATGTATCCTCCCAAAGTACCAAAATAGGATTTATCCTCATTTTACAGGAGGGGAAATTGAGGCTTAGGGAAGAAAGGTAGCTTGTTTTGAGATCACAGAGCTGAGAGGAGTGCAGCCAGGATTCGCACCAAGTCGCTGGGCTGAAAATTAGTCCTACCTCAGCTGCGAAGAGAAAAGCGAGACTATACTCTGATTCTGTCACTCAACTCAAGACCTCCACCCAGGGGGAAATAAGGAACTTGAAAGTTTGTTCCTTAACCTGTCCTTCCGGGAGGCACAGGGACAGACCTCTTTCACTGTCCCGTATCCCACAATGCCCTTCACTCTGTGCTTCAGCTAACCCAGATTTCCAGATGTTCCCCCAAACACACCCCGTCCCGCCCTTCGTTGTCTAGGATGCCTTCCCCTTCCTTCCCGCTCATTTAAGTCCCTCCCTTCCTCTGACGCACGGCCCTCAGCCCGCTTCCTTCTTGAAGCGCTTTTCTGCTTTCTCTTTGCTCATTTTATAATGTTCTTCTGGCACATCGATTTTTCCTCTACCCGGTGTTCATAAGCATTCATTCTCGTGCATTTTCTCTCTCTCTCCCTCCCCTCTTCCCTCCACCACCTACTGAGCTGTAAAGGATCTGGGGTTTCCAGGAATGTCGGGCGTTTAGAGGGGCGCCTGGGTGGCTTAGTCGGTTGGGCGTCCGACTTTCGCTTAGGTCATGATCTCGCGGTTCGTGGGTTCGAGCCCCGCGTCGGGCTCTGTGCTGACTGCCAGCTCGGAGCCTGGAGCCTGTTTCAGTCTGTGACTCCCTCTCTCTCTGACCCTCCCCTGCTCACGCTGTCTCTCTCTCTCTCCTAGAAATAAATGAAAAAAAATGTTTAAAAAGGAAGTCCCAATGAAAAGAAACGTTGTGCTCTGGAGGCCGAAGGGGCAGCTCTTGGATGGTAGTGGTCACTGAGTTTCATGAAGGTTAACTGCCCATTGAAATGACAGCAAGAAACCCGCCTCGGAGTCAGCTACTTGGCCTGTAGCTCTGAGAATTGTAGGCAGTTTCCGCAAGACACTCCTGAGACAAGACCAGCTTTTTTGCTGACCAAATGAAAGGTTCCTGTAAAATGAGCCCAGGCTCCACATTTTGGCAGCAAATGTGTAACTGGGGCCCGGGGTGGGGGTGGGGGGGCAAGGCAGGAGGGGCACCCATTTCACGTGTTCAGGGCAGGAGGTCAACGCTCCCACAATGGAGCACCCAGGTCAGCTGTGTGGGAAAACAGGCTCTAGTCAGCCGCCCAGAGGGAGGTGATGATGAGGCCATGAGCAGCTGGACAAACGGAGGTGGCAGACAGAAGTGGGCATTTGGGCAGGACCGGGTTTTATTCGTTGTTATTCCTGCACCAGCAGGTATCAAGTAAATGTTAAAAGACCCAGAACTACGCGCAGACAGGGTGGGGTTGGCCGTCTCTAAGGGAAAATTCGGCTTGAGATCCTGGTTTATAATCAGGCCTGGCGCCCACACGCAGGAACGTGTGCCCTGTTCACGCTTCTTTCTGCCCTGGTGGCTGGAGGCATGTGGGATGTGGGCAGAAATAAAGGCCTCCTGGCCCCTGAGAGCACAGGAAGGCATCTGGAAATCTGTTAGGAGGAGGATTTCTCTGATTATCTTGGAAACTCTTTCATCTCGACCAAGAGGGGTTTCACAAGGCTGGGACAGGCGGTTAGAAATCGTCCTTTGCTCCTGATGTGTTGGGATCTCTCTCTCTCTCTCACACCCACCCCTTTTACACACGCACACTCGCACACTCGCACATCTTGCCCTTTTTGTATTCTGTGTGAAACCTTCTTGCCTGATAAAGATCAAGGCCACGAACCAACTTGTCTCTCGAAGCCCCACACGGGGCTCTAAGTCCCCCTGGCAGTAAAGAAGTCTGGAAGCCGGTTCTGGATTCTGCTAGCTCGGCCTCGCTCCTCCCCCTGATGACGCAATCAGTACTAGACCAGGCCTGGGAAAGCCACTGGGTCTGTCACCAGCCGGCTGAGTCTGGCCTCCCAGACTGGACCAGACAAGAGCTTTGCTGAGTGGTCGTCCCTCAGCTCCCTGCGGCCGTGACAGGAGTCATACCCTAACACCTTCCGTTTCGGTGGGACTTGAGAGCTGGCCAAACTATTGCTAGTTTCTTCCAGCAACTTATTATCTGCATTTATGGATGGAGAAGCTGAAGCCTGGAGAGGTTAAGTGAAGGCCACACGGAGAGAATGGTGGTTGGGGGCGGGGGGTCTTGTGAGCCTTGTCCTTCGGCTCGTTCTTGCTCACACACCTGTTGCTTTAAGATCAGCAGAAGACACCCTGAGCTCTAACTGGTATTTTACTCCTCCTGGGGCAGGAGGTGGATGCACGCAGCTCTCCGCGGCAAGAGACTCGTGGGTGCCTGATGAGAAATGGGGTGCAGGTCGGACAACAGAGCTGATGACACAAGTGGGAACGAGGCCCCAGCTGGGGATGTCACACAAGTAAGTGGAAGCCCCTCTTCACAAAGATGGAGGCAGGACAAGGGATTTCCCCCTCGCGGGAATGGGTCCCCATGTTTCTCCCCTGCCTTCCTTTCTACCCTTGCTTGACTCACCGGACGCAGGCCCAGGCAGCCAGCCTTGATGAGCGGCGCAGGCCATGGTCAGAGGCAGTTTTTTCCCTCCTCAGAAGCTGCAGGGTGTGAGTCGTATATTCGCATGAGACACACGAGTCTCAGATCCGTAATGCCTCCTGAGTTTTATGCGGCACAGACACCCAGGCGACTCCGTCACTCAAGGTCCTGCAGATCTAGCTCAGCTCTCTCTCGCTTGGCTACGTCCTGAACTGAGTGCAGTCTTTCTGTGTTTTGCTTAGATTTTCATAGTGGCCACTTTGAGTTGCTCGCATCCTCAGCCTGGAAAATGCTGGGGTGAGAAAGGAAGGTGTATCAGAGGAGGAGATGATATCCTTCATAGGTAGAGCTGGGGCTAATAAGCGTCTGGGGATTTAAAGACTTTTGTAAACGACTTCTGAAAATTCATGCTCAATTGCCCGTCGTCAAAGCGGTGAGTCTGATTGGTAATGATCGCTGACATTTCTGAGCACTTACCAGGGACCCGGCCCCGGGCTAAGCGCTTGATACATACTGGCTCATCTTTGAGTCTGTGGGGTGGGCATTATGACTATACCCATTTTACAGGTGAGCAAACAGAGGCTCTGTGACAATGCTGGTAAGTAGCACAGTCAGGACTTCACTAACTTCTGTTCACCTGTGAATTAGCACGAGCTGTCAACCAGACAGGTGAGGCTGCTGGTCACTAATGTCAAGTGGTTTCTTCTGGAAAGTAAGCCTTCACTATCTTAGCAAGAACACATTCCCAGTGGTTTTCTCCCCTCTGCGTTCCTTCTCCGTCCACCTCCCCCCACCCCCAGCCCGTGGCACGTGGTGAAAAACAGAAAGTTTTGTTGCTGTAGGTTCTCCTTGTAACCTGTGTCGCCCACAGCTCCAAATCCAGCTGGGCCCACGGGCACAAAGTACCTGCAATTAGTCCCTGGACATGTGAGGTGTCTTCTGTCAATGACAGCAGTGCTATTTACATGGATTGCATTTATTTAGTCTACATAGCATATTCGCCCATGGCCTCTTATTTTTGACAGTTCCTCTTTGTGCTTGGGGCCCTATCTCCAATTGTGGAATGAAAGGCTCTGTTCCTTGTTTAAAAAGATTCCAGGTGGGGCGCCTGGGTGGCTTAGTCGGTTAAACGTCCGACTTTCGCTTAGGTCATGATCTCGCGGTTCGTGGGTTCGAGCCCCGCGTCGGGCTCTGTGCTGACTGCCAGCTCGGAGCCTGGAGCCTGTTTCAGTCTGTGACTCCCTCTCTCTCTGACCCTCCCCTGCTCACGCTGTTTCTTTCTCTCTCTCTCTCCTAGAAATAAATAAAAAACATTAAAAAATAAATAAATAAAAAGATTCCAGGCTGGGCCAGTCTGCCCCCCACCCCCACCTCCATAGAACCAAGGGACCCAAGGTGCCCTCTGAAGGGGGAAAATGTAAACGCTCCGCCCTCAGGATCAAAAGGAGGCCGTTTTACCCAGACATGGCGCTACAGGGTTTCCCTTCATTTCAGCCTGCACGGTTGGCTGGGGTGCCCGCTTGCTCTGCCTGTGTTGTTTCCATCGTGTCCCCCCAAATCAGAGTTAGGAAAGCCTGCTTGTTCTCCACCGGCCGATCTGCACGTGGTGCACAGAGCCTTTTCTGTCTCTTTTGCTCTTGGGTGACATTCAGACGCGAGACCAAATCCAGGATGTCGGAGCAATTTCTCCAGAAAGGAATGTGCAAAGCACAGGGGAAGGAATTTCAGCCATCTCTTTCTCTCTTCCACCTGTTTTCCTCTTTGAAAGTGGGACTGTCACATGCAGGCTTCTTCATAGATGTAAAAGAATCAGGGTCACGTTTGCATAACACCCTTTGTGAGTCAGTGAGGTCTCTGCCTCGTGCATAAAATTTAAGGGGGAGGCGCCAAAAATCTCAGTCATCAAAATATTTCTTTTAATGTAATATTTTTAAAATTTATGTAACTATATAATTATTTTATACATAAAAATATACATCAAATAATGTAATATTTAATTAATATTAAACATTACATTTACATTAAATAATGTAATATTTAATGTCACATTATTAAAAATTAACACCAAAAAATTAATGGTGAATAAATAATCAAAGATTTAAATTAAAAAAAACAGTATCACTGACATTACCTTTTGCCTCAGGCTACAGTATGGCTTTTGTCACAGCATTGCTTTCTTATTTATCTTTCTCTTATCTTATCTTTCTCTTTTAAAATTTATTTCTGAGAGAGAGAGAGACAGTGTGAGCAGGGGAGGGTCAGAGAGACAGGGAGACACAGAATCTGAAACAGGCTCCAGGCTCTGAGCTAGCTGTCAGCACAGAGCCCGACGCGGGGCTCAAACTCACGAACCGTGAGATCATGACCTGAGCCGAAGTCGGACGCTTAACCGACTAAGCCACCCAGGCGCCCCTATTTATTTTTCTCTTAAACCAGAGGAAATGAGAGAGGCCGCAGAAATAAAGCTAACTGAAATCCAGGTTGTAAACCAGAGAAAGTAGATGTGAACAAAGTGAAACCAAAAGTAAAATAATGTGTTCAAAATATGAAAAGGAGAGAAGGAATGGAGAGGGAACGGGGAAATTAATATATCAATAGCTTTTCATCAGTGGCAATGAAAGTTTTTTATGGAGAACTATTCGACTCTTAAGTCATTATTTATTTTCAGTAATTATTAAAAGCTTTGCTAGAGTTCAAAATGTTTTTAGACACACGTTTATTTCCCTTAGCTCTCTGTTTCTATATTTGCTTTTGTAACAATGCTCTGTGTTTTGAGAGTGCTTCTTTATTTTTCAAAGCGTTTTTGGTTTTGCATACTTATTTCTTTGATTCTTCTCACATCCAGAAAGAGTTAGAAGGATGTTATCCTTTCTCAGGAAAGGGATTGATGGGATTGCGGAAGAAAAGGAAAAGTTGTTTTGAGTGCCCGGCACTGAACTAAGTGCTTTACATGTTTTATTTATTTCCGGAATAATTCTGAGTTATGGATATGGTCAGTTCCTTTTTGCAGATCAAGAAACTGAAATCCAGGAGGCCTTGTTAATTAGCTAGTAAAGTCCTCAATATTTATTGCCTTTAAAAATGTGTCATTGTTCTCATGCGTGGGCCGCTTAGACAAAAAAGTTATATTCTAGCATCAAAAAATGTTTTATGCCCCCGTGTCTGGTCAAAGCAACTCCAAGATTTTCTCTTTGCCTTTTCTGAATAGTCTGTATGTATGTAAGCCAGAATGCGTCACCTTTGAAAGAGCTAGTTTGATAGAAAGGGAGGGCGTCTTGATGGAGCAGTATTTTGAATTAAGTAGCTGTGAATGATTGATGAGGAAAGTAACTTAGTCTTTTTTCTTCACTACACAGTGCATGTATTTGGTGTATTAAATACACCGACCACATGTTAAAGTGTGGAATCATTCTCATGTGGCCTAATTCTAGGACATTGCTTAATTTTATCAAGAGGAGTATAACAACATTAAAATAATGTTTCATGGGCCAGAGTCCCCAACCCTCATACAACTGATTTTGAATAATGCATTCACACGAATAGTTTCAGTCAGAGTACGCATATTGTTTTATACTTTACCTAATATATTATTAACCTCCCGTGGCTTCAGTAGACTTCGTACTAAGAAAATGGCTGTGCAAACCGTTTTAGTGATTTACCGCCATGTATGAAGCCATGCATCTGAAAATGAAAAATTAAGTTGTTTCAGTTTTATTTTTTGCTCTTTAATTGGTAATGACCATGCAGTCTGCCACTCATTAAGCAGTTGCTCTGTGCCAGGAGCTATGCTAGGCACTTTAAAAGTATCTAAGATTTCACTCAAAGCTTATCCAGAAGCCCTAAGGTGGATTTTTAATAATCTCATTTTACGGACTTGAAAACTGAGGCACGTGTGGTGGCAGACAAAGGAGCCCCGCCCCCAAGTGATCGCAGATGAAGCCTCCCACACCCCTACCTTTACTCCTTTATCTATTCAATTTCCAGAGAAGAGGAAAGTCTTTATGATTCTCTCTATACCCAGCCATTTTGCTTTCTGAGGGACTCCCAGTGGTGGATAATCTTTGTAGCTACGAAGAGAACCAGTCTCTTCCACCTTAGTGAAACATTGGGTGTTGTTACTTTAAAGAGATAATCCTTGGGCAGGTGAGTATAAAAATCACAGCTGGAGAGGGGGTGCTCTACTGTGTATTTCCTTGATTGTAAGCAAGGACATATTTTTTGTATGTGTTTGGGAATTCATATCTCCTATGTGCATTGTGGTTAATATTCTTTGCCCATTTATCTATTGACGTCAAGGGTTTTCTTATGAATTTGAATGATCTCTGTATCTTCTACATCAAGATCCTTGTTTTTCATGGCTGACTCAAATATTGTCCTACGTCTGTGGCTGACCTAGAAATGTTTTGTGGGCTACGTTTTAAAAAATTGTTTCACACTGTAGATGATGTCACAGAACTGCCAGATGACTTGGTGGTAATTTGATTATACAGTATTATTTATCAAAACTAATTGAAGCTGATCATTTGACATTAATTAGGGGTGAATTTCCTCAACTCTCACAAGTCAAGCTCAAGCTTGGGTAGAATAGGGAACATATTTCTGCCATTTTCTGTCATGGAATTCAAAGCCGCAAATAGAATCATGTAACTTATGCAGCCTTTATGTTTTTCTTGAAAAATAGTAACTCACATATATTTTAACAGAAACCGGCATTGGCATCTCTGATTTTTTGTGTGTTTTTAGCTGTAAAAACATTTTAAAGCAAAGAATAGAAGCAATATTTCATCCAGGCCAACATTAATAACCCAAAAAGGTAAATTATGTTGTTAATTCAGACTTAGTCTTTACTTTTCTCTTCCTGTACTTTCCCAAAAGGGAAAAGAAAAATTTTTTCTAATCTTACTAGGTCGTCTGCCAGACAGCCTCTGGGGGCCACACGTGACTGTTCTCCCCTAATTATAAAGGTTTTCTGAGGTGGAAATACCGTGTATATGTGAGCTTTTTTTTCCCCCTAATCTCAGGTGTAATCTCTGACTATGTACCTTAAAGTCGGGCATTTTAGCACACATACCACATACACACACACATACAGACACCGAATCCTTTAAAACTCATTTGTGGAGGTTTTTGTTTTTAAAATCTGCCCATGAGTAGTTACTGAAGCCCAGAAACACACACATAAGGTAGAAAGAAGTGGCCCGATTAGAAGGTGGTACTCTCTCCTACCAAATTTCACTCCTTCCCCATCCCACGTGCAACATCCCTGTTTTGTAAAGGGTCCCCCTCACCCCATAGTCCTGAGTTCTCCTGGGTCCCCAAGAGCAGTACTGGCAGCTGGCATCTGAGCGCATCAGTGCTGTGTGTAGAGTCAGCCCCTCACTTCTTCCTTTTGAGTGTTGGAGACCATGTGTCTTTGGCCATCTTGAAAGTTTCTTTGCTGCAAACATGCTGAGAACAAATCTAAGTGGGAAGAGAAGTCTGGAAAATAAAACATTCCCAAGAGTAGGGCCCGCTCCCGTGAGGTGCGGGGCAGTTGTGGCCCTGTGGCCCTGATGGTTGCCAGTAATGTTTGCTCATCTACTCTTCCTTTCCAGAATGGTGGCCGGAAGCGGAGGCCTCTCGTTTCTCTTGGAGGCTGTCAACTTTTATCAAATCTCTACTGCCTCCAGTGGGTTCTGTAAAACCCATCTTAAAGGGCTCGCTGAGGCAAAGTTCAAAAAATACAAGTGAGCTGGGACAAGCTATATTTTACATCAAGTGGACGCTCTAACATTGGTCATGGATAGTAGCCTCAGAAAACATCCCTTAAACCATGACGTTCATTTGACCACGTGGTATCCAGAATGCCAAAGAATCGGTCCTGGGATAGGCTTACTGCCAATGTTCGTTCTCTCTCTCTCTCTCTCTCTCTCTCTCTCTCTCTCTCATACTCTGATACACTGCACTATATAATCTATTTATCCCTTGGTCTTCCGTCTTCCTCCTTTTGACATCTTTACAGATACTTTCCTGTGCCATTGACATGATAGCATGCCCAGGGCTTGAAATGTCTCTTTAAAACTGTCAATATTCCCATATAAAAGGCAACTTACAAAGCTCTTTTTTCCAGAAGAAGAGTCAGAAACTTGTATCTTCTGCTGGGTGATGCACCACCCTTTTCAAGAAAGCAATCTTACTTTAAACATGTTTATTGTTTACATTTTTAAAAATTCACCTGCTGTCCTTCCCCCATGGAGGGAGAGAGACTCCACTTCTTCTAAAGACCCAGACAAATCCTACCGGAGGTAAAAGGGAGACAACTCATAATTCTCCATGTTTGAATTCAGCGGCCACTGTTTGTTATAGCAACATAGCTGTTGCACTTTCCTGATGACATTTTAGCTTTGCTCATTCATGGAAGACGTCACCAGCGGTTCTTGACGGGGTTTGTAGAAGATCAGAACTAGAACTACTCACTCATCTTCTCTGAGGTCAAGTAGAAAAGAGCGTTTTCTGTCACAGGTTTTCTTCAGAACAATAAAACTCATGTGTCACCGGAATAGAAAACGAATGCCATATTGATTTCATAGCAGATTTCAAATGATGTGGAAGGACCCTTGTGTAATTAATTCAGCCACTCAGTCAGTAAACATGTATTGCATGCCTGTCGCATACCCGCGCTGGAAGAAACATCTTCCTGTCATTACTACTACTGCCAAACCAGAGGACTCAAACCATGCCATCATGGCTGCCATTTTTTTGAGTTTATGTAGAGCTCTGTGCTAAGGATTCTGCATACATAATTTTATTTCACCTTCTGAGCAATCTGCCCAGTTAGATACCATGACCCACACTTTTTAAAGTTTGTTTGTTTATTTTGAGAGAGCAAGAGCATAAGCTGGGGAAGGGCAGAGAGAGAGGGAGAGAGAGAGGGAGAGAGAGAGAGAGAAACCCAGGGCTCGATCCTGCAACTGGGAGATCATGACCTGAGCCAAAATCAAGAGTTAGGCACTTAACCAACTGAACCACCCAGGCGCTCCTCATTACTCACATTTTAAATATCAGGAAGCCGAGCCTTACACCGCTTATCACTCTCAAGCTACTAACGCTGGAGCTGGGGGTGGCTCCATTTGGCCTAACTCCAAGTTTGGGCCTAGAATCACTTTAGGCACCTGACAAGTTCTCTTTCAGAAGAATATTAAGAATGGAGTAAAGATAAGAGGGTTGAAACCGAGGAATTCAGAGAAGTGTGAACTTAAGTCACTCTGTGACCTTTACCGTCAGTTTGATTGCGGCCCCTCATTTATTTTTAGATCACGTCACACCCTGTTGTTGCCGGTTTATTCACAAAGCCATCGGTCCTGAATTTAAAACTGTACGAAATGCCTTGTTTTAGGCGGCTCCTCATCAGTCCCTACTGGTCTCTGACACCTTGCAGCTCCCCAGGCCTTCGGGAACCTCATACACCCCTTCCAAGGTGCCTTCCCCAGTCACTCAGGCCACACCTGCTCTTTCTGGTCCTGGGATTTCCGAGCACAACACATTCACTGCATGCCGCTCCGGAACTCCATTCCTCTTCGTGACCAGGGCACAAAGCCTGTCTCACACACTTCTCTTGAATCCTCTCTGGTGCCTTGCTAATAAATGTTCCTAGTGAATATTTGCTAAATGTAGGAACACCAGTTACTGCTTTTGAGCGAGCACAGAGGTGAAAAAGGCCGGGTAGTTCCATGTTGTGTTACGTTCTCCGAGCATAACAAGACCTTGGCAGGTGAAAACACTCTACGGAAAATCACTGTTGGTTTGCTAATCCCCCAAAGAGGCCAGCCTGAAAGAAATGAAGTCCACGGTTCATAAAGAGCAGATAAATGTTTTAGATGGAAAATAAATTAGCAAATTCACTGTCAGATCTCTAATGGGAAGGAAGCATGCAAAGTCACAGTTTAACTTCCTTCACAAACCTGTTACTGACGGCCAGATGACAGAGTCTGTCAAAGAAACCATGTGTCACTTGGGAGACAGATCGCTCTCTGACAAACAGCGGTCATTTCCAGGGTCTACCCCCTAAGACTGGAATAAGAGTGACATCTCGCAAAAAAAAAAAAAAAAAAAAATTGTCATTTGACTGTACAAAAGTTTCCCTTCAAGGTGGAGGGTATTTTGAAGCTGTGTAGATTCCCACCTATGAAAAGGAGTGCTTGTCATGAGAGCCTTTTATGGGAACTAAAATCTATTTGAAAATCTACTGTGATTACATCATCTCATGTAATATGGGGTTTTGCTCATGGTGAACACATTATGAGTCAGAGAAGGCAGGCCCAACTCATTTCTTTGTCATAAAGACTTCCCAGATCTGGCCTTGGCTGCTCAGTGTGTCACTATTCGATCAGGTAATGGGGAAGTAAGACCCGCTGAAAATAGGCTAAAATATTCCCAGAGGCCGAGAGAGCAATGAAGAGGTGAGGAAAACAGTATGCCTGTGGAATGGAAGGCGGAGTGCGAGTGAGCTCACAACCCGTCTGTTCAAGAGCAAGCATATATTAGACACCCACTGTTTGCCAGATGCCATGTTAGATGTCTGAGGAGTAATATGAAGTTAATGTGGCTGCTGCTGTTCCCAAGGAGACTGGGGCGGAGGAGGCCACATCCTGGGTGGTGAGGAGCCACGATGGACTCAGGTGTCCCCCTGTCCTTGAAGAGCTCTGTGAATTCCCTTCTGGAAAATCGACTTTACGGATTCCTCAATTCATGACATCTCACAATTTAAGAAGCATGAGTACATAGGGGCACCTGGGTGGCTCAGTTGGTTAAGCGTCTGACTTTGGCTCAGGTCATGATCTCAGTTTTTGAGTTCAAGCCCCGCATGGGGCTCTGTGCTGACAGCTCAGAGCCTGAAGCCTGCTTTGGATTCTGTGTCCCCCTCTTTCCCTGCCCCTCCCCTGCTCACACTCTGTCCCTCTGTCTGTCTCTCTCTCTCTCCAAAATAAAATTTTAAAAAATTTTTTAATAAAAAAAAAGAAACCTAACCGGGCACCTGGGGGGTTCAGTTGGTTGAGCATCTGACTTCAGCTCAGGTCATTATCTCACAGTTTGTGAGTTCGAGGCCAACATTGGCCTCTGTGCTGGCAGCTTGGAGCCTGCTTGGGGTCCTCCATTTCCCTCTCTCTCTGCTCCTGCCCCACTCTCTCTCTCAAAGATAAATAAAACACACACACACACAAATTGAAATCTTTCTAATACAAAAGAAAGCATGGAGTCCAAAAGGAACATGGGTGTTCGAGGCAGGCAGATCTATTGCCTCCGCTGTGTGATGTATGTAATCATCAGCTTGGCACAGAGTCATTGGTGGCTAATACTATCAGCGATTGCAGTATCAGTGATGGAGGCCTTAATTCATAGGAGCAACTGCCCTTGACCAGAAGAGACTCACACTTCTCTGATTGGTGCCTCTGTGAGCTCTCAGGGAAGCAGCAACACTAGAGCGATTTGCAGTGAAGCATTCAGCGAAGGGATTACAGGATCGCTTGCTAAAGCTGCCTCTGAGCCTGGGGCCATCATGACGTCGCTTCAGGTCACCGGGGCTGGCATTTGAGAAGAAAATCTGGATGCAAACGAGACAAAGTGAGAAGAAACTAGAACCTGCGTTTCCTCTCACGAACCCCAAGCTTGAGTCACGGGAGACCTTTGCCTGGGGGCCATGCGTCCACCTAGACCCAGCCTCAGAGAAGCTGAAGCAGGAGATCTCGCCGGAGCTGTGGGGGGCGATGGGCCAGGCGCTGCTCCCCTCGGACAAGGCGAGCTTTGGGCAGGGGCTCCAATGGCCCCTGGTGTCCTACTCTGACCTTCAGTGTGGCGTGGCTGCCACGTGGCTTCCGCCTCTTCCAAATCCAGTGCAGTTTCCTCCTGGCCAGATCTCACTTGGAACCGGGCTGGGGAGGGAACTGGGGGAACAGTTTCAGCTTAGCTAGGTTGACACAGAACAAGCCACCACAGAGGAGAGCGGCCATTGCCGCAGAACAGGCTCTGGTAGTTTCCTGTCCCGCCTCCCTCTACACCTCCCCTCCCCCTCCCCCGCCCCTTCACACTATGTCACCTCTCCGTAGAGCACTTATTTTGTTCCAGGTGCTATATTAGGTTCAGGGGAAAAAGTCATGAGACGTGGTGCCCACCCTCGTGACTCTTACAGTCTATTGGGTGGGAGACATTAAATACCCACACACATAAATGTAAAATTTCAACAACGGTTAGAGCCATGACAGAGAGGGTACGCCATCCCCTTGAGAGTGCACAGGAAGAGGATTTCACCTGATCTAATAAAAAACACCTGAAACTGGTTTAAATATCACTTCTCTAAAACCTCCGGATTTCTCTAGAGGCACTGATGACGTTGTTGATTCTCACTGATTCCTAAGGTCAGCCTCAGAGCACTGGCATCGCTGATAGCTGGCCATTATCGTGGGCCAGAATGAGAAGAGCTGAAGATTAAATCAAGATCTGGAGAGATTTTTTTTTTTTAAGTTTTTATTTATTTATTTTGAGAGAGAGAGAGAGGTAGAGAAAGAGAGAGGGAAAGCAGGTGAGAGAGAATCCCAAGCAGCTCCGGACTGTCAGCCCGGAGCCCCACATGGGGCTCAAACTCACAAACCCATGAGATCATGACCTGAGCCGAAATCAAGAGTCGAACGTTTAACTGACTGAGCCACCCAGGCGCCCCATGATCTGGAGAGATTTTTTATAGCTGTGTTGTTAACTAAGAAGTTAACTTTTCAGGGAATCCTACATCATGTACTGACAGAAATGCTGAGTTACAGGGGCTCCTGGGTGGCTCAATCGGTTAAGCATCCGACTTCAGTTCGGGTCATGATCTCATGGTTCATGGGTTCCAGCCACCCCACATCAGGCTCTGTGCTGACAGCTCAGAGCCACAGAGCCTGGGGCCTGCTGTGGATTCTGTGTCTCCCTTTCTCTCTGCCTGTGCCCTGCTCACCTCTGTCTCTCTCCCTCTCAAAAATAAATAAACATTAAAAAAGAATTAAAAAAAAAAATGCTGAGTTACAGACAGGGGGCCTGGAACGGAAAGTTGAATCAGCAACACTCACACTGTTTACCCAACCCTACAATTGGACATCCCATCAATTGAATCCTTTTTCAGCTGTAAGACCTGGTACAATCCAGACTTCTACATAAATGTGTTGCCTCAGCTGCTAAGTGGACAATTCCAGTTTGCTCTAATGCTTTGTAAATGATGAGCCACTTTTTCGAAGGCAGCATTCAAGTCATGGTATAGTGCTGCGACACCAAGCCAAGAACTTATTTTTCTTGTTCCTTCTCTACAGCACCTGGTATAGTCCCTGCCTTGGGGTAGGTGTTCAGTAAACGTCCTGGTTAGTTTGGGCTGCTGTCACATAATGCTGCAGACTGGGTGGCTTATCGGTGACAGAAATTTCTCACAGTTCTGGAGGCTGGCAAGTCCAAGGTCAAGGCATTGGCAGATTAAGTGTCTGATGAGAACAGAGATGATTCCTGGTTCTTAGACGGCTATCCTCTCACTGTGTCCTCAGAAGGATGCCCTCGTTTGTAAGGGCACTAATCCCATTCACAAGGACTCCACCCGCATGACCTAATCATCACCCAAGGGCCCCACCTCCTAATACCATCACATTGGGGGTTAGGTTTCAACATATGAATTTGGGGGAACACAAATGTTCAGGCTACAGCCACAAGCATTGAATGAATGAATCCATCCAAATAACT
This sequence comes from Hyaena hyaena, assembly GCF_003009895.1. Taxonomy (NCBI): domain Eukaryota; kingdom Metazoa; phylum Chordata; class Mammalia; order Carnivora; family Hyaenidae; genus Hyaena; species Hyaena hyaena. The sequence goes on along the minus strand of NW_024080703.1, from coordinate 2,610,819 downwards.
GGTTGGATGTCAGAATCTACGTGCTACGTCAAGTTGCCAAACCATAGCAAATGTTTCATCTCCTTCCAGAAGCAGGATGTGTTTAAAAGACTTCACCCTTAAGTTAGGATTTGCGCAAAACCAGGTCTTCCAGTGGGATCTACCATTGCCTTGATGGCTTACTTGCGTTTGACCTTCAGGTCTGTAGGGAACTTTGGGTTCTTCATACTTGGGTGGGGGAAGTCATCCAGTGTTGACTCACTTCTCGATCATCTGACTTGTATGCCTTCAAACCCAATGTGTCTCTTTGGTTTGTCTTGACAGTTATTTTCCAGAGACTCCATTTTCTGTTTCTTGGGTTTTTGTTCCTTCTCTGAACTTACTCCCACTGCCCACTCCGCACACGACTATAGTTGTCAAACCTCCGACACATGAGGGCCCGTGTGCCAGCTGAGGGCCGGAACACTGAAACAATATATGAGCAAGTTACATGGTGACCACAGGCAGCTACCAGCATCCTGAGTGCTACAGAATTGTGCCATCGTAGACATCCCAGGAGTGATTTTTCTGGAGCTACATTGATCAGATGCAGAGTGAAGAAGCTAGTCCTTTCTTAAAATTCTTTTGAAATTAGATGTTGCCTTCATTTTTAAGTAATACTTCTGTTTTAAAAGAAAAGAACTTTTTTGATTATGAAAATAATCAAAATTACTATAAATAATTTGGAGAATGTAAGATGTTATAAAGAAGGCACATTATCCATGACTTACTATCCAGAGAGACCCTATTTAAATGGCACAAGGTGGGAGGTGACTTAAGGTCTATGTGTCATACGAGCCACAGGGTATACTTTCTTCCTAATCAAGATGACTGCCCACCATGTCTCCTTCAGACAGTCCCAGAGCTAGGAATGAAAATCCAGTTCCTGGCCCTGCTGCTGTCAGAGCATCTTCCTAGAGTACAAATCTTGTCTTGTCAACCACCCTGCTTAGGCCATTTTCCATGGACTCCTTCCCTGTGCTTTCCAGATAAAGTCTATCCCCTTTGGATGGCACACAAGCTTGTCTTTCTTTTCCTTTATTTCCTTTCGGTTCTTTTCTTTCTTTCCTTTTTTTTTTTTTTTTTTGCAATCAGCTTTATTGAAGTATAATTTACATACAATAAAATTCACTGATGTTATGTGTATAGTTCAGTGGCTTTTGACAAAACGTGTTATCTGGGGAACCACCATCACCACTATTAGAACATAAAACAATTTGCTCATGTCCCTTTGATAGAACACCTTTCCCTTGTCTCCAGTCCCTGGAAACTATTGATCTGTTTTGTGTCTTTGTAGTTTTGCCTTTTAAAAAGAATTTCATAGAAAAGAAATTGTAGAGAACGTAGTAATTTGAACCTGGCTTCTTTTCACTTGTAATGCTTTCTATATTTGTCCATGATGTTGTGTGTATCCAATGTTTTTTTCTGCTTAAAGGTTGGCTAACATTGCATTGTGTGGGCATACCGTGATTAGTGTATTTATTTACAGTTGATGGATGACTAGGTTATTTCCAGATTTTCGCTATTCTGAATAAATCTGCCAGGAACATTTGTGTGCATGCCTTTGTGTGAGCATGTGTCTCTCATTTCCCACAGGTAATTTCCCAGGAGTGGAATTGTTGCCCTATGTGGGGTAAATGTGTGTGTGACTTTATAAGAATATTGCAAATTGTTGCTCACAGTGGCTGGTCCATCTGGCATGCCCTCTGCTAGTGTTCGAGAGTTATAGTCATGCCATATCTTCATACACCCGGATCACGGGATCATTCATCTTTTTAGTGTTGGTCCTTGTAGTGGGTTGTGTGAGGCTTTTTTAGTCCACCATCCAGGCCTCCAGGTGGCCCCCTCCTGCTCTGGTCACATAGATTCACACTTAGTTGTGGGTGCCACCCCTCTCCCATGCTGCTTCCTCATATGGGAGCCTCCTGGCCTTCTCAAGTCTAAACAGGGGTCCTTGCTCTGACATCCACGGTATCTGGTGCACATCCATCCTAACTGTGCTTGTTGGGTTTTTCCCACCTTCTCCACTTTTACATTTTTTTTAAATTTATTTATTTATTTTGAGGGAGAGAGAGAGAGAGAGAGAGGACAGAGCCCTCAGTGTGGAGCCCAATGCGGGACTCAAACTCACGAACCATGAGATCATGAGCTAAAGTCAAGAGTCAATTGCTTAACTGACTGAGGCAGCCCATTTTTTAAATAAAAATTTTAAAGTTTACTTATTTATTTTAAGAGAGAGAGAGAGAATGGGAATGCTGAAGAGGCAAAGAGAGAAGGAGACAGAGAATCCCAAGCAGGCTCTGTGCTGTCAGTGTGGAGCCCAATTGCCTTCTCCTCTTAACCCAAACTTCAGGGGCAGGAATGAAGAGAGGGAAGAAGTTTCCACATCTTTGCAGCCCAGGGTCTAGCACAGAGTCAAGAATTACGTGTTGAGTGAAGGCATAAACAAATGAATCTTGAGACTTTTAACACACTTTCTAATTGGCAGGACTCACTCCCCCATCAATGCACTCAGCCATTCTTCACAGGATGGATTTCTGCACATCTTTTCTCCACGGGCACCTAGGAAGAAAGAAATTTCCAAGAAAGCTAGTAGTGATGCATCCAGCCCCAGACTATGAGATGTGAGACTGAGTGAGTCACAGCAGGAAGGGGCTCTGACTTTACCCATTCTTTGCCTATCAGAGCCTTTCGCTTATTCAGAAGTACTTATTCAGTACTAATCTTGTGCAGGTACTTTGGTTAGGCTCTCGGGGTACCATGGCGGGGAAGGGGGAAACGTGTGAAACAGTCAGGCAAAGCTGTGAAGAATACATAGAACCGGACAGATGGAGAGACAAGGCAAAGACCTTTCTGGTTACAGAGTTCCTGCTCACAAAACTAAAAAGTGGACCCAAGCCAAGCCTGTTCAGGTGACTAGGCCCTGGCTAGAGCATGGTTAGAACATGGGGTACCTTTTGAGAACTGCAGCACATGTAATCAGAGGGGTCCTTGAACAATTGGAGAAGATTCTAGAATGCATGGTGAAGGGGATTGAATTTTATCTTACACACAAGGGGCTGAAGGGAAAGACTTTGTTTGTAACAGGACAGTAAAGGGATGAGATCAGTGTGTTAGAAAAAGATTCTGATAAGTATATGAGGGAAAAGGCAGGGAGCCCAAGCCACCTTTGACTTTTATACCAACCAGCGCTCATTTTCTCGGCTCCTAGATCTCCCAGAAATCTTTGATCACATTTGGAAGCTGATCTGGTGTCCACCCTTCAAGTCTGTTTCCTCAGGCAGTTCCTGATACCCTAAGTCTATTTCTGAGGGTATGTGGCCTTCGGGACTGGACGCCTTTCTTTCTGACCTGGCCCCACCACCAGGCGATCCACGCTCTTGTGTAACAGGGCTGGTTCTATTTGATCGTACTGGTCATCCAATCAGACAAGACAAATGAACGTTGGCGTAGCGATTTGGAGTTCACCGAACACCTAGAAACGTGACTGTCAGCTGGCATCTTATAAAAAAGGAGCAGGGCCACCCAAGGGTCTTCCCGGGGCCCTTGCCGAGAGGTCCTGTGTGGAGGAGTTCTGCTCAGTGGCTGCAGACACCTTGGCGTAAGTGGTGGGAGCTTCTAGGGCTAGGTACCTGGCCTGGGATGGGAGTCATTCCAACCTAGAGGACAAATGCTGCCCTTGGCCCCATTGCATTTTTAATCTGTCCTCAAAGGGCACAGGCTTCCTCCCTAAACCTGCCATATTCTCAGGGAATATCACACTAGGAACCTCCCCCACCCGTCGAGGGTCTCATGTGCAGAATATTCTGTGAAGACACCCCCCCCCCCTGCCACCACCCCAGAAGACCTTGTGGCCTTTACTGCTTCTTCAGAGAGCTAGGAAGGGCACGTGGCTGGTGTGAGTGAGGGCAGCGGTGTGGTTCTCTCACTCGGATGACCATGGCCATCGCCTCTTGTATATAAACTGTTAGAGCAAATACAAAAGGCTGTGCATTCAAATAAACTTGCGAGGACACCCAGTCCACACAGGGATTCAGAGTTCCTGCACGGAACCCTGCCTCCGGAGGGGCCTCATCGGGCCCTCCTGATGGGGATGGCTAAGTCCCCTGGCCGGGCTCCCAAGGGAGGTGATGCAGCCTCAAGGGTCCCGGACCCGCGTTCCTGGCAGGTCTGCCTTCCCTCTTAACGTTACGACCTCGGTTTTTTCTTTTTCTTCTGTCCTCACTCAATGGAAAGCAACAGGGCCACCTCCTTCCTCTTTGAAGTGGTCACTGAGGTCCGCCCTCTGCCTCTTCCCTGGGTAGGGGGCAGCCCTTCGGCACTTACTGGGCATCTGCGATCCAACGTCAGCACGAGAACTCGATCTTTGCCTGCCTTGTTCGGCTGCCTCAACTCCTTCTTGGAAGCAGGTGGCATCTCCCTTATGAATACATTAAAAAGAAAGAAAGAAAAGAATGAAAAGAAAGAAAGAAGGAAAGAAGGAAGGAAGGAAACACTCCTGGTTTGTTGGGAGACTAGCCTCTTGTTAAGGACACAGTCCTCGTTCTAAGCATGTTCTAAGCCACAGGAAGGAGCATCACGTGTAGAGAGTAATCTTTCTTCAGCGTGTGTCAGAGGCAGTAATTGACAAAGTGTAAGTTGCCAGGAACATTCATTAGCCAGCGAAGGGAGATGTAAACAGCTGCTTAGGGGTGTCTACGCAGAGGTGTTCCCTCTTCCCGGGGTGGAGGAAGTCCCGGATGGTGGAGGTTGGGGTGCGAGGAGCTGACGGGGCCCCGGCCCTCCCCCTGGGGCAGCGCCCGCATCTGGGGAGGCCGTGTGCGCGGAGCAGGGACAACCAGCCGACCCAGGGAGGACCCGTGGCAGTGGGTGGTGTGGGTGTGAATGCCGACCCCAACCTCGGGCCTGGCAGAGCTGTGCCTGGGGAGGGCTTCAGGGCGACGCAAGAGCATCTCCAGGTGCGCTCTTTCCGTGGAAACATGACCTGCAAGGACCTTGGATGAATTCGTGTCATTTCCCTCGGCTCCCTCCTCCGTTAGGACAGAAAGAATGGAGAATAAGAGAGAAAGGAGAAGAAGGAGAGGGGGATAAAAGGAAGGAGTCGGCCATCTGGGAGGTGAGCGAAACCTTGCCTGGTGACATAGACGGGGTCCCTGAGGTCTCAGACGGTGGCGAAACGCCAGTTTGTACCAGTCGCCTAGGTTGTGAAACCGACTGTCACTGGATAGTGAAGAAAGGGCTGTTTAAATTTTGGCAGCTTGATAGACTTTTTAAAAACCTCTTTGCAAGGTTGATTTTAACATAAATCTGGAGCAAGCATAACATGTAAAACACCACTCAGGGCCATTACAGTTATGTTATGGTTTTATTTTCTCTCGCCAAGTGGGATTTCTCTCTCTGCTGGTATTATACGTGCCTGCCAAAACCATATAAAAAGCATTCATGGAGAAAAGTTTCTAATGCCAGCAGCCAATGCAGGCCTTTCTCGAACCTGATGGTCATAAAGCAGGGCCTGGAGACCAGCAGGAAGTAGATGTGAGGAAAGATGCTGAAGGAGGCACCCTGGAAGCCAAGATGCATACACTCTGTGCCCAGTGGTCCGGCCTTGGGGGTGGGGGTGGGGGTGGCAAGGGGGGTGGGGGACGGAGACGCTTTGATTCCTCACGGCTAAAGCTGCAAAGAGACCGAAGTCGGTGGCGTTCTTCAGTGATGTTTATCTTCTCATCTGTCCGTTTTTTCTGTCAAGGAGGATAAGCTGCTAAAACACCCAGCTTTGCAGTTCGCAACAATCAGGACGCACGTTTGCACTTTTTACACACGTTTACGCCAACACAGGTCATCCTGTTTCCCTTCCTGCTTCTAAAATTAGGAGTTAGAGAAGGAGTCATAGGGGAAAAAAATGATCGTGTGCAGTGACTAATAGCTTTGATAAAACACACACACAGACACACACACACCCTTCCTGTGGCATTTATAGTAACCAAACCTGTCCTGAGCAGACAGTCATATTTTTCTGCGCTGACATAGGCCATCGAGACAGATACGAATTCTGAAGTCCCCTGTGACTCGGTTGTGTGAGGAAGCCTTTGTGTGGCTGGGAGCAGTGTTCACAGGACAATGGACTTCGAGCAATATATGCAAATGTGTCCTTTCCCCATTACGGAAAGTGACCTTTCTGATGAGATTGGAATAGCAACATCAATTCCTGGGTTAATATGACTTATTGGCCTAAAGGGAGGGCGCCGGCTCTGCTAGCAGGATTTAAAAACTAGGAATCAGACATGTCCAATTCGAACCTTCCCCAGAGTCCCAGGGCCCTTCCCTGTGTGATGTTAGAGAAACTTTTGCTGCCTTTGGCAATCCAAGGAAACCATCTTTCAGGAGAGTTATGAGCCTTTATTAAGAGTTCACCCAAAAATCAAGAGAGATGGCTTAGATAATGTCAGGACCTCTGAGGTCCCCATACAGGACCTTCCCAGATTATTCTAAGCCTCAGTGCCGGGGGCAGATTCAGGCCAGATTCAGAGACATGCCTGTCAATAAAAATCATTATCAAATGGAGTTAAGAGTTACTGTTTGTTGGCGAAACAGTCCGGTAGCAGCTACATACAGAAAACGTACAGAAGGTGATTTTCCCAGAGGAGTGGTTCAGCCTCGCCAAGAAACTGCTCCCTCTGGCTGTCCCCACCTCTGCTCTTCCTCCTGCCTCAGGAGCCAGTGAGTTTGGCTGTAATTCAATTGCTCTTTCCATACCCATCCTTGTCAGTGATTTTCCCTGGAGAGAGAGAGAGAGAGAGAGAGAGAGAAGCGGGCAGAGAGAGAGAGAGGGAGAGACAGAATCCCAAGCAGTGCTGTCAGCACAGATCCTGATACAGGGCTCGATCCCATGAACACTGGGATCATGACCTAAGCTGAAATCAAGAGTCGGATGCTTAACCCACTTAGCCACCCAGGTGCCCTGAGACTTTATGTTTTTAAAATGCCTTAAAGTCTCAAAGTCCGTAAGTAAGAAACTCAGAGACACAGAGCACATCCAGCGTGTGCTGACAAGCGCTTTGCTGTTACTGACGGAGCAACTGGAGATGAATGTGGATACATTTTTTTTTTCAGTGAGGCCAGGATTTCAAAGGAACCACAACAAAAAACACAAACAGCGATATCATTTAAAGGAAGAGCGCACCCACTGCCCTTAGAGAGAATCAGATGCTTTTAGTTGATTAAAAAAAAGTTGAGACAAAGTTTGCTGCTATGGGACCATTTATGCAGGTTACACTTCGTGTTTGCAAATAAAGAGCCCCGTTTAAAAATTCGATTAAAAGGTATCGGTCAAAAGAAGTTGACATCGCCTTGTTAAACCATTGTTCTCGGTGAAAGAGGCATTTGGCTGGGTTTCCCATCTGTAGGGGCAAGATGGCTAAGTATTTAATTGCTTAGAAAGTAATCCCATTGTTTCAGATTTCATGCATAATGAATTCTTTTTCCAAATTTGAGGAATTATGAAGGGAAAGCGAGATTCTCTGGTAAAGTTGCATTTTGAAAAAGCACTCGACAGATGCTGTACCATCAGAGCTGCCTCGGTCTGGGAGAGGCTCTCAGCCTCAGACTGGGGAGCAGGTACCAGAAATTGAGTATGCGAGACCCACGTGACAATCAAATGAGGTGATGTCTGCCTCCGGTTCCCAGCATGAAATCACCGTAAAAACAGGACTTTTTAGAAACATGGCATAAATGAATACTTTGTTTCATTTAAAGCCCCTAATATTTCTCCTAAGAAGGGCCTCGTCTGTGGAAACATCTCAGCCCTAAGCCGCTCCTGGTAACATTGAGTACCTCTGAGAAGTTTTTTTTTTTGGGGGGGGGGGAACAGGGCAGGCCTTTATTTCACAATTTCTGTCACAAATGACTAGACAGGAAAGTGATTAGAAACCGAGGGGTCAGAGGAGGTGTGGGGTGAATAGGAGAATTGCGAGCACCACAGAGCGCCCAGCAAGAAACACAGGTGTCAATAAAGATCCGTTGTTTGGACGGATGACTGGATGGACCCAGTGAAAGGTTTCGTGATCACAAAAAAAGGTCAGTCAATGCTTTTCCTTGTAGAGCCCGCTCACCCACACACCCCATCCTCCATGATTGGGAAATGGGGACTCCTAATTAAGTTGATTAATATGCCCTAAATGAACCACTTAATTTCAAAAAAGTGTTCAAAGGCCTTACTAACATTCACACCACACAGACCAACCCAACCATGTGATTCTTCGGTGAGTCATAAAAGCCCCGTAGGGTAGTGCTGAGCTTGGACGTCATTTATCACCGTGGGCTTCCGCAAAAGTGCTCTGTGAACTCTAGTGTTCAGAGAACTTTGGTTCTTGAGAAATTGGAAAGTCTTTTATCTACGTATTTATTTTTGCTCTTTTTTATTATTATTATGAAACACGCTATTATCTAATCGGTGCTTGAGATTTTTGACAAGGGAATTTTACGGCTGGGGGGCCACCAGCATTGACTTTTGCTGATGGGTTTGACCTCTGCTAAGTGGGATTCTCAGTGGGCTGCTGGGGCCTCTGAGAAAGGGACCCTCTGAAAGTGAGAAGCGTAGGCTGATTTAAGCCACAAGCAAAAAACACCCAAACCAAACCAAACCAAACCAAACCAAATCAAAACAAAAAACCCCCGTCCCCTGGAAGGTTTGGGAATTTGTGTCTCGATTTCTCTCTGTGACTTTGACCATACTTACAATTTAATGGGATTCGTGTATTTTTTTTCTTTTGCTTTTTAAACTTTCTCTTTGCTCTTCAAAAATATTTTTAGGAAGTTTTCATGATTTTTTTAAATTTAGTAAAATAGCTAAGGATCATTTATTCACAACATCAGGAAACTGGGAACTACTCTCCCTTAACCGCTAGTCCTCTCCCTGCTCAAGGCAGAGAGTACACGTAGTGACATGTTTACCCTGACTTTCTTGTCCAATAAAGCTTTTTACCCCCCTGGGTTGCATCACAGATCCACTAAAGAATAACAGAGGGCCTGCGCGACATTTTACCCGTAGAGAAAAAGCAGGATGGAAACCACCAGCCAAAGGAAGATTCAGGAGGATGTCTGAGTACGGAGCTAGATGGTAATGAGGCGGGGGTTGGGGGGGGGGAAGGAGAAGAAAAATATGTCCAATGTGTTGTTAAGACAGCTTCAGAAAACATTCTGGTCCCGATAGAAAACCTGTCAGAGCTATGTGTATACTACTTACTGCAAAGCCATTTTCTGTCACTGGAGGTGAGAGTCTGTCCCATCATCTGTCTGGGAGAAAACTGTCACTAGAAGGTTGCTGTGGGGGGTGTTGGAAACCACGCGTGTTTCCTCCCCCTTTCCCGCAGGGCCTGGGCTCCTGAGGCAGGCCCCCCTCCCCCCAGTTCACTGAAATCGTGACCTTCTCCTCACTGTGTTTCATTCTATAACTGTCTGAAAAGCCACTGCTTCGTCTAGGACACAGTCGGATCCCTCCTGGTGACCCATTTGTCCCTACTGTCTTGTAACCTACTTTATCATTCCTACAAATCAATCAGAGCCCTAAAGCATTGATCCTGTGCTGACATGTTAGAGCAGATGTGGCTGACCTCGCTCTGAGACATACATGAAGGAATGAGAGGGAAGGGCAATTTTCTGATAATTTGCTTCATTAATGGAAACCATTAGAGAAGAATGGAAACTATGGTTGAAGCCAGAGCACTGACAGATCTCTCGCAGCTTCACAGCATCTGTGATATTGTAGTCATCTATCATTTAGATGATTGTATGGGAATAGATTCAATTATTCCTTCTAATGAACAAATTACACATATCTGATGAATATGCATAGTTCTGAGTGATCTGGGGGGACTTAAGCACCTACTACGTGCTAAGTCCGAAAACCAGTGCATATTATTTTATATGTTTTTCTCTAAAACGACCATGCGAGCTGCATAATAGCTCCTTTCTGGAAATGTGTAAACAGAAACTCAGAAGTCTACCCAGGGTCACGCTGCAGAGCTGGGAGCCCGTTACCCACAGGCAACAAGAGAGCAGAGAAGAGGGGCCAGGACCTCAGCACGACGGTCCTCAGGGGATGAGCCTACCTACTCGGTGCACCCAGTGCTCATCACTGGCAAAATGTTATCGTCCGTGCTTAGCCATAAGTTCCTTTAGTTCATTGACTTGTATATCATGAGTGGTTCACACAAAGCTTAACACATATAACTCGTTACGTGAGTGATTACGATACATTCTGTACAATCAAATCCTAGAGGTCTGCCTTTTCCATTCATTTAGGGATTCGTTTCTTGGCAGCATTTTCTCTGTGTCAGGGCCAGTTTCACAGGCTTCTGGGACACAGACTCTAACAGCCCAACACCGCCTGCCCACACAGCCCTCTCCCTTCCTTTGCTCATTGTTGTGGCTGCTTCCTGCACAAACATCAGGGCTGCCGTTGACATGTGATTCACACGTTTCAATTGTTTTTGCCCTTGTGAGAATTCTGGTTGGGGAATAATAAAATGGGTGAGGAAATAAAAATGAGAAAGAACGGGGTGGGGGAGGGAGTTCAATATCCTAGTTTTTACAAGTTCTAAATGCTGAATCAACATTCACTCAAAGGATAACGAGAAGGTGAATGTACATCTGGTACCGTCACTGACCCTTGTGATTCAGCTCAGCCCTGAGGAGGCCCAGCCAATCAGCACGTAGCTGTCGCTGCCATGCAGTCCGCACAAGGGAGCTGAGAATGTGGAGGTGAGAATTTAGCTCAAAGTGAACCTACAGCTTTCTCTGTAAACACAAAGGCTTTAAAAGCTGCCGTGCATTACCCTACTGCTAAGTACTCTGGCAGCAATATCTAGGGGCACAGGCACCATAAGAAAGGAGAAAGACCCAAAGTGATTGGACGGCTTTGGGGACATTTCCGTTCCTACTGTTTTTGTGAGTGTCGTTCGGAGCATCGACACCTGACCACTTTCCCGACTCCAGAGGAGTCTCAGGGAAGCCAAATCTTTAACGAGTCTAAGAACAAGTTTTCTATCCCTCACTTGGAGGAGGGTATAGTGACTGCAGGTAGAAGTGGCCAATCCAGGGGCGCCTGGGTGGCTCAGTCGGTTAAGCCTCCATGAGGTCATGATCTTGCAATTCGTGAGTTCCAGCCTGCATTGGGCTCTGTGCTGACAGCTCGGAGCTTGGAGCCTGCTTCGGATTCTGTGTGTCTCAATCTCTGCCCCTTCCCTGCTCACTCTCTCAAAAGCAAAGACACATTAAAAAAAGAAAAAGTGACCAATCCAAGTATCTTCCAAGCTCCCCTGCCTTAGCGTCTCACTCTGCTTCTTTATTTTAGAATAACACAGTAAGAGAGAACAAGAGAGAGGCAGTGAGTGTCCCAAGTGATGACCAAGAAAATTCTGAAGGTTAAAGCCTTTTCCTCACTTCTAGTGCTGATATTCTTGTAAAGAGTTATGGCTTAATTTGTATTTGCAAAAGGCACAAAAGGGTGTATAATGTAAAGCAAGTGTCTCTCCCATGTGTACCTAAGTCATATTCTTCCCCTTACTTCCAGAGTCAACCACTGAAACTGGTTTTTCTGTGTTTTCTTCCAGAGATACTCTGTGTATCTGTAAGCATATATATTTATTTAAACAAATGAAATTGTTCTCTATACATTGTTGCGTGTCATGTTTTGTTTTTTTCTGTGTGTGTTTGTGTGTGTGCACGCGCGCATGTGCACGCGTGTGTGTGTATTGAGAGAGCTGGGGAGAGGGCAGAGAGAGAGAGAGAGAGAGAGAGAGAGAGAAAGAGGGAGAATCCCAAGTAGGCTCCATGCTCAGCATAGAGCCTGGCTCCGGGCTCAGTCCCAGAATCCTGGGATCATGACCTGAGATGAAATCAAGAGTCAGACGCTCAACAACTGAGCCAGCCAGGTGCCCCTGGGTTTGTTTTTTCAATCGTCAGTGTATCCTGGACAGATAATTCCAGAATCAGCACATTTAGAGCATCCACATTCTTTTTAAGGGCTATGTGGCATTCTCTTTTTTTGGATGAACTTCTACCAGATATTTAAATTGTTTTTCTTGTTTTTCTTTTTTTTGCCCACAGAAAAAGTGCTTCAGTGAATGTGCAGACATTACTACTTCATAGATGCTTGAATACTTATGTAGGATAAATTCCCTATCAGAGGCACTGGTGTGTTAAACGAGTGAGTTCTAAATACCACCATTGTCACGTACAGGTGTATAGTACATGCCGCCCGTTGTGTCCAGCCTCCTGCCTACTCTTGGCCTTTAACTATCCTTAGCCACAGGAACCCATTTGCAGTCAAATGCTCTACCACTGAGCTATACCCCCCGATAGCCACAGGAACCCGTCTGAAAGTGCCATATTGTTCCCATCCTCTCTATCCACTGTTCACTCGACCAAAACGGTCTCTTTTTACCCATCCCACCTCCTCTTTTGTCACATGAGCCTTTGGATCTCAAACTAGAAGGAACCACTTACTCTTGGCAGCTTTCTATCTCCTCAAGAGATAGCCTCAGTGGCTTCCTGTGCGCACCCATAGTAACCGTGCTTCTGCCTTATTGCAGAGAACATACAGCAAAGCCACACACGTGAAAAAATTATAGACTGTGAGATGGATTATGATGGCAATGAGCCGACTATGATGCTGAGAGAATGATGTAAGAAACTCCACTTGATTTGCCCTTCAGTAGGAGAAGGACCAAGTCAGAGAAGGGCGTTCCAAGATATGGGATGAGAAAGGACAAAGGCTCCAAGTTGAGAAGAACTTGGCTGGTGTGAGAAACAGAACCAAATCAGGTATCGCTGGAGCACAGGGAGCCGCTGACACAGGAGTAGGTAAGATCTAAGAAATGGGCAGGGGCAAGGTGATCTAAAGGCTGGCAGGCCATGTGAGGGGTGTGAATATTCTAGGTATGATGAGAAGCCATTGAAGGGTTTCGTATACGTGGGCACCATGTTTTGATTTACCTTTTAGGAAGAGGAGAATATACCTGGTAGCAACTGGGCACTCAGGGAGAGAGAATGGTGGGTCTGGACCAGAATGGCAGCCTTGGAAATAGAGGGAAGTTGATGGAATGTGATAGTTTGAAAGAAGAGCCAGCAGCATTTGCTGATTGACTGACTGTGGCAGTGAGGGAAAGAAATGAGGAATGGAAGTTCCCACATTTTTGGCTTGAGTAACCAAATGGACTCTGAGAGCTTAAACAAGGTGGTAGACCTGGAGAAAAGTAGATGAATTTTGAGGGATAGTTGGGAGGGAGAATTAGGAGGATGTGATGATACTGGATGTGGGGGTGGGAGGATCTCTCATGGTTTTGGGCATGCTGAAGGTCTCCATTGGCTATCGATAAGCAATATCAGTTCCTTGCCAAGTCGGCCTCTGCTCACGACATAGCAGCTGGATTCTGTCAGAGGGTGCAGGCAAAAGAGCAAGAGAGGGTGAGGATAGATGGAAGCCAGAGTCTTTTCATAAACTAATCTTGGAAGTGACATCACATCGTTTTTGCTATATTCTATTTGTTAGAAGCGAGTCACTCTTCCAGTCTACACTTGAGGGGACAGGACAAAACAAAGGCATGAGTACCAGGAGGAGAGGATCACCGGAAGCTGCCTCCTAGGCCACGTAAAATGATTAGACTTTAAAGATAAAGAAGAAAGTTATTCAGCCAAGGTACCCTTCAAATATCAAGGCTATTGAAGAATAGTCCTGAGCATGCAGGAGCTCAGGGACTCCCATATACAGGTGCTCTTCCTAAGGAATCTGTTAGAACAGGCATAATAGGGTTCTCCAGGAAAGCAAAACCTGTAGGATGGATATATGGGAAGAAATTTATGTAAGGAATTGGCTCACACAGTTATTGAGACTGAGAAGTTCCATGATCTTCCATTTGCAAGCTGGGGACCCAGGAAAGCCAGTGGTGTGATTCAGTCTGAGTCTAAAGGCCTAAGAACCAAGAGTACCTTGGGTAGGAGATCAATATTCCAACTCAAACAACCAGGCAGGAAGGCTGAATTCTTCCTCTCCTGTTTTCTTCTAACCAGGCCCTCAACATATTGAATGATGCTCTCCTACATTTAGGGTGTGGGGGATGGGGGATGGGGGAAGGGGGTGAGGTGTGGTGGGGAGGGGAGATAAACTACTGAATCCATTGTTTCAAGTGGTAATGTCATACAGACACACCTAGAAATAATGCTTGGCCAAATATCTGGGCATCCTGTGGTCCAGTCAAGTTGACACATAAAATTAACTATCACGGCAAACCGACTATCCATTTTTGTAAATAAAATTTATTGGAACATAGCCACAACCATTCATTTATGTATATTGTCTATGGCTGCTTCTGCACTACAACAGCCAGCCGAGTAATTTTGACAGATTCCCACCAGGCCTAAAATATTTACTATCAGGTTCCTTAATGAGAAAGCTTCCCTACTCACGGACTACACGGTGGACGTTATCCAGGAAGCCATGACTGGGGAAACTGGCAGAAGGTCCGATGGTGACCATTTCCCGTATTTAATTATAGCGCCAAGGCCAACATAAGGGTGGAATTATGGGTAAAAGAATAATACATAAACATTACATGCTCTGGAAAAGTAAGAAAAATGTAACTCGAAACGAGAAGCAAAGAAAGAGGCAGAGGAGAAAGTACAATAAGGCTGTATGCGGCCGAACTCACAATGGGAGACAAAGTGGGTTTAGTAAGCTAGAGTGCGCCTGCGTCGTGGGCACCCAGTGCGTCAGGACGCGGGGTCAAGGGTCAGCCACGCAAGATGGCGGCGAGGACCTGCCGCGGCTCAGAGCGGCTCCGGCGCGCTGTTTCTCTGGGCGCCAGGTATTTCGGGGTGTGGAATTCGTCGACCTTGTCAACAGAGCACGCGCACTGGCTGAGGGCATGATGTCAGAGACGACGGGAAAGTTCTGTTTGTCATCAGAAAGAGGTGAGTGGGAACCTTGATATTGATTGATAAGGCAACTCGGGAGTGAAGTCGAGAGTCGGGTCACAGCGCGCGGCGTCGGTGACCCGAAAGTGTATATAAACTTGAACAGAGAAACAGCTGGGACCTGTCGGTGTTGTGGACCCCAGACGACACCAATACTGGAGTGAATTGTGCACCCTTAGCCTTCGGATCCTTTTGATATATATCAGACACGGCTCCGTGATAATAAAGACTATACCTTCTTTTAAACACCATATGAACATTCCTGAAAAGGGATCGTATATTAGGGCCCAAAGAAATCATTGATGGGTTTCCTCAAAGTGAACTGTTATTAATAGTTTCCGAACACAGTACAATAAAGCTAGAAATTAAAACTAAAAACAAGAAAGCACTTCCACCTGGAAATTTTTAAAAATTTCTATTGAACAATTCTTGGGTTACAAGAGAAATACACACAAAAGTTACAGAATTTCTGAAAAATGAGAATGATAATTTCTGAAAAGCTATGAATCAAGACTGTATACGTAAAACCTTTATATTGTTATGTATTTAAAACATCTCTATGTAAGAAGCAGTGCTCATTAAAAATTCATAGCCCTAAACACCTCTATCAATTAAAATTAAAAATGGAAAATAAATGAATGAGAGCCCCAATTCAAAAGTCTAGGGAAAAAAAAGAATAAAACCAAAAGCACACAAAGATAATAAAGGCAAATGCAGAAATTAATGAGATTGAAAACAGAAAAATAGTAGATGAAACCCATTAATCAAAATTGTAGGGGCACCTGGGTGGCTCAGTCAGTTAAGTGTTGGACTTGGGCTCAGGACTATGATCTCTCTGTCCATGAGTTTGAGCCCCGCATGGGGGCTCTCTGCTGTCAGTGAGGAGCCTGCTTGGGATTCTCTGTCTCCCTCTCTTTCTGCCCCTCCCTTGCTTGCACACTCTTTCAAAAATAAATAAACATTAAAAAAAAAAAAATTAATTTTTGGTTTTTTTTTTTAAAAAAAAAATCTAGTTCTTTGGAAAAGATGCACAAAATAGATCACTAGCTAATATAACCAAAAAGGAGATGTGATGAAAGAAACAGTCAGAGAGGGAAATTTGAAGATGCTATACTGCTGGCTTTGAAGATGAAAGAAGGGGCCACAAGCCCACAATATAGGCAGACTCTGGATGCTAGAAAGGCAAGAGAATGGATTCTACCGTAGGGCTTCCAGAAGGAATGCATCCCTTCTCCTGGTGATATACCTAGGAGTGCAATTCCTGAGTCAAATGGTAACCCGTGTTGAACCATTCGAGGTACTGCTGGATGGCTTTCCAAAGTGGTCGCACCATTTTACATTTCCCCTGGCACTCAGGGTTCCGAGCCCTCATCTTCTGCCAATCCTTACTATTGTCTGGCTTTTTGATTGTATCTGTCCTGGTGAGTGTGAAGTGATTTGTGGCTTTGGTTTGCATTTTTCTAGTAATTAATGATGTTGAGCGCCTTTCCATGTATTTATGAACCATGTGTGTATCTTCTTTGGGGAAACATCTATTCAGAGTCACTCCTCCTCTTAAAATGTGTCCCTTTCATTGTCGAGCTGTAAAAGTTCTTTACGAATTCTGGGCATAAGTCTTGTGGCTTTGGTTGGAACATCTTTGCCTGGTTGTTCATTTCCCTTGACTCTGTTGGGATCCCTGCATTAGGCAAATCAGGCCCTCTCCTGCTTCGTGGACTGGCTTTGTGCAGCCACCCCTGTTTATTCAGCTCATTGGGAGATTCTGGGGACCTCTACCAGCTCTTTCCCTCCTCAGGGAGAAGCGCAGGGCTGTCATTTTTGTCTCCTGCTCTGTGCTGAGCAGGGGTGTGGGTGGCTATGGCCTCCATCCAAACCACTGTCTCTCTTCTCCCCTAGGTGACTAGACTGTGCTGACCAGTCAAGAGATTCAGAACTGGTTAGGCAGTTGCTAGCTCTTTGGGCAGCTCTGGAAACGTTGAGGAGGTGGATGTAAAGATAAACCCTTTTCCTCCCTAGTGGTGGCTGACAGCGGATGGGGATTTTTCATCCGCTCACCCTGTGCCAGGCAGGGGGAGGATGTGGCATCTATCAGCCCAAGCTACTGTGTCCATTTATCCCCAGGCAGTGAACTGTGCCAGACCTGTCAGAGCTCCGAGACTGGCAAGACAAGGGCTAGTCTTCTGGGGAGACCTCTGGAAAAAGTTGGGGTGCTGGATATACAAACCAGCCTCTTCCCCTAGGTTAAGCAGGGAGCTGGGTGGGGGCGCTCTTTCCTGATCACATGGTGCAACGCCAGGTGCGGAGACTCTCATGGGAGGGTGTCCTGAGTCTCCCTACTGACTTTGATGAGGCTAGTTTTGTGTTCTTTCCAATGCAGCAGGCTTTCAGTTTGTTTCCGGATTTCTCATAAAGAGACGGTCTCTGAACTGTTGCTGGATTGGTGTGTTTGTTGGGCGAGGGAGGGTCCAGGGCTTCCCACTTCACCGTCTTGTTGACATCACCCTCATTTCAGCTCAAAGGACTTCACTTAGTGTTTATATTGATTGGGAGGATCTGCTAGTGGCAGATTTTCTCAGTTTTTGTTTCTCTGAGCGCAAGGTAAGATAAAACACAAAAAGCTCACTTCTGCCCAAGATCCAGTTTTCTTGAACAAAAGCTCCTCAAATTGCTACAAGGTTTTGGTTAATGTCCAAGGTTCTGAAAAAGTCGATGATGACAATTTTGCTGCTATTCTGATTACTTTCATGGAGAAGTGGATTTTCAGAGGGTTTTATCCCATCGTTCCTTTCCCTCTGGTTATTGAAAAAACTCTGGAAGATCAGTATCAGTCAGAGGTCTGCTAGAAAAACACAGCCAGTAAAAGGTATATATTAAAGTGATTTATTTCAAGGCATTGGTTTATGTGATTGTGAGGGCTTATTAGGTTAAGTCGAAAAAACATAGGCTAGGCTGTCAGGAAGGGTCGGCTGGAACTCTCAGGCATGAGCTGAAGCTGGTGTCCATATGTCGAATTTCTTCTGGAACACCTCATTTCTGCTCTAAAGGCCTTATTGAATCAGGCCCACCCAGATCATCTACAGTAATATTCCTTAGTTAACATAAATTGATTATAGACTTGAATCGTGTCTACAAAATACCTTCACAGCAACACCTTGATTAGCGTTTGAGTATTTTCATGAGGTCTCTGGGGAAACCAAGCCAACTATGACTGTCCAAGTCAGATGAAGTACAAAGTTATGGTAACAGTGTGACCTCACATGCATTAAGTGGAAGGAAATTGAGGCCATCTAGTATTTTTGGGAAAGTTAGTGATGTGATGTGGTGCAAAGTACACTTGATGTAGCACAGAGAATGCTGAGCTAACCTGGCTGAAGTCCTGGCCAGGTGATTTAGCAGAGAATTTACCAACCTGTGTGAGCATCAGTCTTCTCAACTGTGAAAGAATACTAAAAATAAAACCACAGGTTTGAGCTTTACGTGAGAGAATGCTAAGGAAAATGCTTTATAAACTATAAAGCACAACACAGTCCCCTGAGTTAATGTAAAGACTTGGTCAAAATTAAATTTCATCAAACCGATGACTTAAAAACCCTTCTATATAACATCATTTGGAGGACCAAAAGCCAGAGCTTCTGTATATCCCCGGCCTATATATCCTGCTCCCACGTGGGAACAATGGGCGTGTGTCCCGTCAGCAAATCCCAAATGTCCCTTAGTCTCTCTGGTTCACTAGAGCCATGATCAATACACACGGTTTGTTTGTATATTTTAGCATTTTTGCTGCTGCTTATTTTTAATAGTAAGAGGCAATGCTCTATTTATGGCATTTTGTTTGAAGAAAAGCTAAATTCCCAAGTCCGTGTAGGAAAATATTTAAAAAAATTGTATGGCTTCAGAGTTAAACACTGAGTGTTTGATTGGGGGACCTTGTGTGACAGTGTGAACATAGTCTGCTTTGTGTGCCCTGCAGAGTACTGCGTCCGCCGCTGGGACTTGTTCTGTTCTTTCTGTGATTATTTTCTTTCTTTAGAATCTTGGAAAGACTTGCTAGTTTACTGTAAATCAAGTTTACAATCTGGACAAAATGTGGGAGTGCGGTGGGGGTGGGGAGGATGGGTTCTATTCTCAGAATTTAAATGGAAAACTCCCTCCTTGTGCCTGGTCAGACCCTGGTTTGGAGATGTGTAAGTACAACCACAGCAGGAAGATCCCTTCTGGACTTTTTGGGGAAAATATCTGAGGCCATCTAAGGCACCGAGTCCCGTCCCCAGGCTACCAGGAAGCTTGAGGGGGAAAAATGGTAGGTAAACACAGGGAAAATATAAACCCTCATATTTTAGTGCCATCATCTTTGGTAAAACTAAGTAAAAGCACATACTAGTTGCCACAGAATCCTTCACTAATACTATCTGAGGCCAAAAAAGATTTTTTAAGTGTATATGAATATATTAAAGTTGTATAGAAAATGTCACATATGTTGAAGGACTCAATCACCTGTTTTTATAGAACTTTAACAAAGTGATTGGCTGAATGTCTTACATAAATGGATTTCTCATGTAGTCCCCTCCACTGGTAACTGCGATGGTAATTTAAAAAAATTTTTTTAAAAATATAGTTTATTGTCAGGTTGGTTTCCATATAACACCCAGTGCTCATCCCAACAAGTGCCCTCCTCCTTGCCCATCATCCCCCTTCCCTCTCCCCCCACCCCTATCAGCCCTCAGTTTGTTCTCAGTATTTAAGAGTCTCTTGTGGTTTGTCTCCCTCCCTCTTCTTAACTATTTTTTTCCTTTTCCCCTCCTTCATAGTCCTCAATTAAGTTTCTCCTGATCCACCTATGAGTGAAAACATATTGGTAGCTGTCCTTCTCTGCCTGACTTATTTTGCTCAGCATAACACCCTCGAGTTCCATCCATGTTGCTGCAAATGGCCAGATTTCATTCTTTCTCATTGCCATGTAGTAATCCATTGTATAGATAAACCACATCTTCTTGATCCATTCATCCATTGATGGACATTTAGGCTCTTTCCATGTTTTGGCTATTGTTGAGGGTGCTGCTATGAACATTGGAGTACATGTGCCCCTAGGCATCTGCACTCCTGTATCCCTTGGGTAAATTCCCAGCCGTGCTATTGCTGGGTCATAGGGGAGTTCTGTTGTTCATTTTTTGAAGAACCTCCACACTGTTTTCCAGAGGGGCTGCACCCGTTTGCATTCCCACCAACAGTGTAGGAGGGTGCCCGTTTCTCCACATCCTCGCCAGCATCTAGAGTCTCCTGATTTGTTCATTTTACCGACATGAGGTGGTATCTCAGTGTGGCTTTGATTTGTATTTCCCTGATGACGAGGAATGCTGAGCATCATTTCATGTGTCTGTTGGCCATCTGGATGTCCTCTTTGGAAAAGTGTTCATGTCTTCTGTCCATTTCTTCACTGGATTATTTGGTTTTTGGGTGTGGAGTTTGGTGAGTTCCTTATAGATTTTGGAGACTAGCCCTTTATCCAATATGTTATTTGCAACTATCTCTTCCTATTCCGTCGGGTGCCTATTAGTTTTGTTGATTGTTTCCTTTATTGCGAGGGTAAATTTAAGATGACCACAGTAATTTACTCAAAAAACAAATTCACAAGGCAGTGTAACTTCAGTAAAAACTGAGGGTGATCATGCAGTTGCAACAACTGTAGTAAAAGAATGAAAGAAATCCTAATAGCTCCAGATGCAGGAAGATGTCTGCGGATAATAGAGCAGTCATAGCTGAAGTCCACGGTTTTGCAGAAACTACTTTGTGGTACTAAAATGAGGCTTTTCCAGGGGTCAGCAAACTTTTTCTGTAAAGGGCTCTCGTAAATGTTTTAGGCTTTGTGGGCATCAGGTTTCAGTCACAGCTACTGACTCCATGGCTTGAAAGCAGCAGTAGAAAATATGTGAACGGGCATAGGTGTTTTCAATAAAACTTTATTTACAAAAATCTTGTGGAGGGCTGGATTTGGCCCTCAGACTGTGGTTTGTGGACTCCTGCTCTAGTTAGTAAGAAGCTGCTGGTTCATATGTTTTAAGTATAGAAAAAGGGAGGCGGGAAGAGAGAAAGGGAGAGACAGAATGAAGCATATTACAAAAAGTATTTAAAATGAGTGATTCATTTGGTAGAAGGATTAACTACTTAACACTGTTTTCCAGGGGCACTTCAGTGGCTCAGTTAGTTAAGTGTCCGACTTCGGCTCAGGTCATGGTCTCACACTTTGTGGGTTAGAGCCCCATGTCGAGCTCTGTGCTGATAGTTAGCTCAGAGCCTGGAACCTGTTTCAGATTCTGTGTCTCCCTCTCTCTCTGCTCCTCCCCCACTCATGCTCTCTCTCACTCTTGCTTTAAAAAATAAGTAAACCTTAAAAAATTTTTTTAAAGAGAAAAGTTAAAGACAAGTGTTTAAGAGTGAGAGGGAAAATTATAGACTATGGCATTGAAGCGCCCTTTGGCAGGATTTTCACATAATCACAAATGGGACTAAAACAAGCTTTTGGAGGGTATTTGCTTTAGATGAAAAGCTACCCCTTCATGAAGAAGGAACTTTCAGTAATCATTCTAAGTAACTTAGCAACTCCACTTTTCCAGAGACATGTCCCTGGTCTTTGGGGCCACTTGACCATGGGTGCCTCTTTAATAGGCCAGCTGTTTAAAGAAGGCAGTTCTGTCAGTCAGTGAATGAAGGCTGCTGGGCACGGAACTTCCGTGCATGGGAATTCAAAAGGCACAGCAAGCTTCGGCCCTTTAGGGAGAGCAACTTTTCTATATTGAACATAGCGGTCCCAGATAACGTGGCTGGAGCTGAGTAAAATGCCATGTAAGAAGATGCAGAGGGAGGAAGAGATGGCAAGTGCCATTTTGAGAACTGGAAGAAGGCTTTTATGTGCAGTGTATACCGTGACCCCTGATTTTGTGCTAACGGAACATTCTGGGTACAGTGGTGGCTGGGGGCTTTCAGGGACGGACGTTAAGAACTCCCGGGTATAACTCCATGTTCAACCTCTCGGCTTTGCCTTCTCCTCACTGTACCACCGTCCACCACTCCGTCTCTCGCCTTTAACCCTTAATCACCTATTTCCAAAAGTGTTGCGTTAAGGATTGGTGTTTCATACCAACTTTCACCCTTCTGTGAATTAGCAATAACCAGTTTTCTAGGACCAATGTGAGTTCAGTCCAGGACACTGAACCATTGCTCTTTGCACAATAAAACCCACAGAGCTTATGGGAATACTGAGACTAAGGGGCACAGCACCCAAACACTTCCATCACTGAAGCAGTTTAAAAAAAAAGGGGGGGGGAACCTAATAAAAATAGTAGTACGGTTTTAGGCATTGCTAAATGGCCAGGAGATATATAAATACCGCAATAAACGTGGCAGGTTATCTTGCGGAGGACCCTAAGGGCGGCTGCGGGCCAGAGCGCTGGAAGGGCTGTGTCCCTGGACTGCTGCCAAGTAGAGGCAGGCGTGGCTTGAAGTCAGACGTCAGGGGGTAACTCCAGGTCCAGCCCTGGGGGACTACCCACGGGGGGAAAGACTGCGGGAGCTGGGGATGCTTGGGGGGGGGGGTTGGGTGGGGGTGTCCCTTGTGTCCTGTGTGCACAGTTCGGCCCGGTGCGGTTTCCCGTCCATCTCACGTTCCTTGTGGACTGAAGTGCACACTAGTAAATGGGAAAACTACCTTGTGCCCAGTCGTTCCCTCACATATCAATCGCTTTAGAACAAATCCGCGTTTTCAAAACAAGCGCCACAGCCGATCGGACTGTTGGCTAACCTGGCACCGAGGGCAGTGGAACGGGGGGCCTCCCGTCCGTCGGCGGTCGCCCAGTAAAGTTTCAGAACATGCCGACGCAGAACCGTGGTTGGTAAAAATTAAAAATACAACGTATTTATAGGGGATTCACTTAAGAGATTTCTTTTCTCTGCCTGTTCATCCCACAGCAAGTCAATTTTGGTGTGGAAGTTTCCATTATTTACTAATGATTCACAGGTTGAAGGCAGAGCTCTAGGTGGTGAGAGATTCCATTTTGCTTGTACTTCCTAAAGGTACTCTTAGTACCAAGTATGTAAAGTTGATTCACAGTCAGAGAAACGCAGTTGAGAGAGAGGAACGAAGGATCCACTTTGTGAGTCATCAAAGTGCTTTATTTTGTAAAGCCTGGCTCATGACTGGAGTGTACTGTTAGCACTAGGAGATACAAGGCAAACTTCCTCACTCTGTCCAAATGGTTTATCGACAGAAATGAATGACAGAGACTGTCATAGACGAAAATAAAGCATTTTGTAAACTTCTAAAAGCATACACAGACTGGCCACAAAGGAAATAGTTACTCAGATAACGTATGGGTACCTTATCTTTACTTCAGGGTCTCATTCGGTAGTCTTGGGCCAAAGAAACCAGAGTTTAACTTCAGAACATTCAAAGATACTTGATGCCAGAATGAATGATGGCGGGGTGGGGTGGGGTGGGGGGGTTGGGGGACCAAATCACAGTCTCAATTAATTTAGATGCATAAAATACAGGTTGGGACAATCATGTCAAACAACCATGGTGATCACACTGTCTCCCGTGGCTAACAAATCCGGGTCAAGTCCATAAATGGGAGTAGAGTGGCGCTGCTGCCGGCTCCCACCGGTCCTGATTTGCTGTCACCGCGTGTTTTCTGAAGTAACCCACACGCAGTGGGTGCTCTTGGGGTCTTGATGAGCCCTGAAGTAAAGGTACTGGTGGGGCGGTACAGCAGGGCTGTTTGTGAGTTCTAAGTAATCACTGGAGTGTGGATTTTTTTTGTCTTTTCTGAAACTGCCTACAAAAATCATCTCATGTTTTAAACAAAGAATTTCAAAGGCACAGCTTTAGCACAGTGTATAAGTTGATAACCTACTCTAAGCAAGTCTAATATTTTAGCCTGACGCCTTTCAGAAAATGCCAGAAAGTTGGTAAATACACGATCGCTGTTGAAAATTTATAAACTGATTAAAACACAATCAGCACAGTTTAGGGCAATGAACTTACATAACCAGATTTGGGTTAAACATTTAAGAAAAATCATCAGGTTGATAAATGTACATCTGGAGGAAACAAAACCACCTTTTCCTTTCACTGTAGAGGACTGCCCACCGTGTACTTTGAATAAAACACTCACCCAAAAACATGACTGCAGGGTACATTTCAAAATATGACAGACATTATTTCACCTACACTGTAAAATGACTTTACATGTAAACTTCAGAAATCACATGCTGTACATTAAATTTTTAGATTCAAAAATATCCCTGTTTTCCTAATAATGTAAACAGTAAAATTGAGGGGTTCAGTTAAAGGGATAATTCATAACAAAACACCACTGTTTAAACAATGGTCAAACATAAACATCTTATAATTCAGATCTGCCGTCGTCACCAGGAGCAGTCAGAGTTCTCAATGCTTTGCTCAGCTTCCCACAGTAGGAGATGTAGATACCATTGCCCGAAACTATGCACTTTTCAGGTAAGCTCTATTTTTATTTTGTAGCATTAATTCCTATATTGCAACATAAGGGTGTAACAGTGAAGAAGCTCCAGGCGAGAAAAGAGAAGTAAGCAGTTTTCCTGGACGTACTTACTGAGGTGAGTGGTGTACAGATAAGAGTCACCAGGGACATCAGCTTCTTGCTGGAGGAGGGGCATTTGTCCCTGGACACCGGGAGCCCTGACACTGTGCGGAGGCGGAACCCTGAAGCAGGGCACGCCTCCGTCCAGTGCCAGGTGCCTGGGGTACAACTGTTAAGGAGTGTCAGCGTGCGTGGCAGAAATGTAACATTCGCGGGTAAATTTTTTTTCCTTTAATCACCATCATTATTATCATCATTATTATTATCTTCATTATTATTATGAATACTGTCACATCTTTCAACTCCAAAACATAAACTGATCCACAGTTTATCGTGTGATGCCAACGTGGTTGGTCCGACATGCATTTCCTTCACCCCCTCCCCCCGCATGTGCTCATTCATTCATTCACTCGTTCATCCACAGCTGGAATCAGAGGGTTGTTGCCCAGACATGCTCTGACTGAAGCTGATCGGTTTTCATTAATTAATTAACTTTTAAGACACGCACTCGCACGCGCACACACACGCACATACACACACGCACACACACGTGTCAGAAATAGCTAGAACGATGCTGGGAAATATCAGGTAGCTGTTAAAGCGAGTAGCCTCCAAATCAGTCATCTTGGCCTGAAGATGTAAACGAGGAGGTGTGCTTCACTGAGTTTGGTTTTCATTTTTCCTACGCCGAAGCCACCTCTGTCCTTCCCCTGCTCATGTCCATCCGAGGTCATGTGGGAGGTTACGTCAAGATGTGGCCAATAAAGTCCAAAAAGCGCTTTGAATACTGTTCTGGGTTCACGGTCGAGATCTCTGCACCAGCCTAGGCAGATGGAAAGGAGAGGAGTATCAACAGAATTACTACTTAGTATGTATGGCAGTTTTTTCAATTGCGGCTAAATCTAAAGCTAATAATTTTCAAATCTGTGCCCCTGTTCTTAAAACAGAACTCAGAATATCTTGGATATTGTGTCTGAATATCGGAATAGTCAAGGTTCTTAGGGATCTGTGTGAAAATGAGGCAAAGAGTCTGAACAGCAGATGCTGTCATCACACATACTGGGACTACAGCAACTTAAAAAAAAAATCCCAAAACTTGAACTAGCCATGTTTGGGATGTTCCTTTCAAATGGTGGACTCCAGGGGCGCCTGGGTGGCTTAGTCGGTTAAGCGTCCAACTTTCGCTTAGGTCATGATCTCGCGGTTCGTGGGTTCGAGCCCCGCGTGGGGCTCTGTGCTGACTGCCAGCTTGGAGCCTGGAGCCTGTTTCAGTCTGTGACTCCCTCTCTCTCTGACCCTCCCCTGCTCACGCTGTCTCTCTCTCTCTCTCCTAGAAATAAATAAAACATTAAAAAAAAAAATTAAAAAAACAAACGGACTCCATTTGGCCTATACTCGGAAGCCGTGTGATGATCGGTGTGTGTTTTTCAGGAGAACCGATTGGAGATACCTTGAGAAGGACACAAACAGCAACATTTGGCTGCAGGGACATTTCAACGACAATGACCTAGGATTGTGTTTCTTTCTCAGGACCCAGGTGAGTGGTGAGTGCTCAAAAGAGGGGTTAGAGCAGCGGCAGGGTCCGCGTCAGCTGGCACCGTAACCAGGCGGGACACGAGGCTGCTGATTGCATCTCCCCCAGTGGGGGGTGGAAGCGAGGGGGAGGGGCGACAGGCTTTGCTCAGGACACAGGGCACAGCACTGCCACTGTTCCCCTCTGGGAGCAGGGCAGCCAGGGCCCCTCGTGGAGCCTCAGAGGGAGACTTCCTATCACCAGAGGCAGTGCTGGCGACCAGACCCAAGGTCTGTAGTTCCGGCCAGTTTCCTGAGCTGCAAAGGGCAAGAGCAGTTTTACTATGTCACCAGCTGCTATTTTTAGACCCCTATAGTCACTGGGGGACCTGGAATTTCCATGCCCGGCCTGGGCTGCTGCGATCTCCACAGAGGAGCCCGGGCCTCGAAGGCAGAGAACAGTTCCCAGCAGCAGCTCAACACCACATTCCTTTGCTCAGAGTAATGTCTCCTGCAAACCATACATGATTTTAGGCCATGTGGTGTATGACGGAGCTGAGCTGGTGACTTAGAGACTCGAATGGGGCCACGTTTGCCACGGTAGCTTTCCAGTTTCATATGGCATGTGATGTGATGGCAAGAGCAAGGAAGGCTGGGGATGGACACAAAGCCCCTCCTGGCATTCAGCCCGTTCACCACGCGTATCCTCCACGCACACCTCCCACGAGGCAGTTGGGGGACCTGAAGCTCTCTAGGTCACATGACCGGGAGTGCTGAAATCGGGATTCTGACCCAGTTGTCTCTGCTGGACCCCATGGCTCTCCATCAGAGGTGAGCATCAGGATTACTGTGGAGCCGTTGAGAGACCTCCCCAGAGGGGGACCTGGACGCAGAACCAGGGAATAGGGTATGCACACCCTTCACAAGTGTACGTGGGAGGCTGCGATGCGAGCTGCCAGGTGAGAGCCGCCGGGTGCCCTCGTCTCACTGATGCAGGGTTTCTGGAGCTTTCACTGGGCCGGGGGAGGTGTTGGTCGTGCTCTGCACACAGTAGGAATATCGTAAGTTGTACTTGATGATGTAACTGAAATGTTTCTCTGGCGAACAGAGTGTGGTTTCAGGCTGGCTCCCCTGCGGGAGGACACCCTGTTTGACGGTACATACAGAACAAAAGCCTTTCATAGAGGCCGATGTTGTGGCGCGGGTGGTCGGCTGTGCAGGCTGCAGTTTACGGGATGAGCCGTAAACAGGTGTGTCTCTATGGGGGGGGGGGTTGTCTGTGGCTTTTTTAGCAACACCTGGAAAACCAACATGAGTCTCTACGATATGAGCGTGATGGGTCCTTGCCACCTGTGAGGCTCAACCAGGCAGGTGGGATTTGCCGGGAGGGCAGGGGGCTGGGCTCGGTCCTGGGGAGCACTCCCGTTTCTACCACTTCCTAGTGTCGTGACCCTGACAAGGTACCACTTTCGCTTTCTTCCTCAGTTTCTCCAACTGATAAACAATGAGATGCTAGTATCCTTCACAGGCTTGTCATGGGGAGTCAGTAAGTCAGAATAGCATTAGAAGAGTGATAATTTAGAGCAAGAACAATAAAGGTGAGGAATTTGTTATTAAACTGATCTCACACCCACGAGGTTTCTGTAATAGAAAATGTACAATTCAGTGTGCAAAAAGAAAGAGAATATCTGGGAAGTGTCTGAAGCGTGGAATAGTGAGTGCTTCCGTTCTGAACGTCTCACAGTTCTGAAAATTCATGTTAAAGCACTTGGTTACCTGCGTTTTTATCTTTGAAGCATTTTTCCAACAAAAACGAATTTGCACAATATTCTAGAGACACATGTGTGTGCGAATATCCCCAGCGTGGAAACAGAAGACTGGCCATTGAGTTGAAGCGACCTGCCCAGAGCGTAGGGAGTCGCGGCAAGAGCTGGGACTAGCTGTTGGCATTTTCTGGCTCCAAATCTCGCACTCAGAGCGTGACCCTCCCTGCCACCCACCCCCACTGCCAAAGGAAGGACTTGAACCCGACGGACTCTGGGCAGCCCGGTGGGAGGCAGGCAGCCATAGCTGGTCCCCGCACTACAGACAGCAGCAAGGGCCCTGGAGCAGAGAAGGAAACAGAGTGGAGATACTTACGCCATGCTTAACGGTTTTTGCAGCGTGGGCAGCTTTCTTTTTTGCATCGTAATGGGTCAAAATGTCAATAATTGCCATAAAGTACACCTCTTTCCTGGGCGAGTCTGGAAAGGATGAGAGAGCGAGCGAGCGGTGATTGTGGGACAGATGACACCACCTGGGAAAGCACGTCCTGGGCACGAGGGACTAGGACAGAACAGGGACTGGAGGAGTCTGAAAACTAAGGCCAGGTCCATTTAAGTTCAAACACATTCTAAAAAAATCCTTTTTTTTCCCTCCTCCATGTTTTATGGAGTGGAGAGACAGGCAGAATGGGTGAGGGGTCGGGAGACAGGCTCCCAGTTACAGAATGAACAAGTCACGGAGCAGAAAGGTGCAGCGCAAGAAATACAGCTGCGATTCGGAACCGGTGCTGGGTGGTGGGCAGGGGAAGCTACACGTGGGGCGCGGGCACGGCCGCACGGGCAGCAGCGCAGCATCAGAAGCCACCGTGCTGTCCGCCTGAAATGCACGTGACACAGGCTGTCAGCTCTCCCCGGATACAAAAAAATTAAGTGATAAATAGTAACATGGGGGAAAAAAATCCATGGAGGTCCTACGTATTCCTGTTAAACAGCTTCATTTCCCCCAATTCTCTCTTGATTCAAGAAGTAAAAGAGTATAACCCTAGGATGTTACCAGTAGAGGTCCGAGGGGGAGACTGTTTTTATTTTTTGTCCTGCATTTTCTTTAGTGATAATGTATTGCTCTGGTGTAAAGAAAAATGCTAATAATACAACAGTAGATGGAATTATGCTCCTTAATCCTTGTCAACCATTGTTTTACTGCCCTTTGCAGATACTGCATTTTTTCCAAATTGAAGGTTTGTGGCAGCCCTGTGTTGGCACCATTTTCCCAATGGCATCTGCTCATTTCATGTCTCCGTCACGTTCTGGTAATCCTAGCAATATTTTAAACTTTTTCATTGTCATATTTTTACGGTGATCTGTGATCAGTAATTACAATTCACTGAAAGCTCAGGTGATGGTTAGTATATTTTAGCAATAACGTACTTTTAAAATAAGGTATGTACATTGTTTTTTAAAGATACAATGCTATTGCACACTTAAGAGGCTATATAATAGTGTAAGCATAACTTTTACATGTACAGGGAAACCAGAAAATTCATTTGACTCGCGTTACTGTGGAGGACTTTGAGGTGTGCCTGTACATGCAACCGTACATAGTGCTCACAGAGTCTAGCATCAGAACTAGAGGAAGGCACAGATCGTCTCTAAGACCTGCCTTCCACGTATTTCCACATATCTGTGGTTTTAATTATAAACAATAAGAGAAGTACTTTTCACTACATCTCATTTTCTGTGTTGAAGAAAATTTTGGTGAGCAAAATAAAAAACACAACCCAAGCTCACTTAGCTGATACGCCACATCTTTTTTTTTTTAAGCAATGATGAACCATAATTTTTATTACTCAAAAAATAAGAGGCCTGCCTTTATCCTCTCTCCAAAGCATCTTGGTTTTCTCATGTCAGAGTAGCTAAGGTAGACGGTAACATTTCTTCAAATATCCAGTCGCCTGGATTTTGAGGATTAGGATTGGGCTCAGAGAAGAGGGCCAGAGAGATCCCCTTAATGGGCGGGCAGGGGACACAGCCAAGGACAGACAGAGTCACAACAGCAGACTAGACGCTCTCATCCCATACTCTGGGCGAGAGGGGAAGGCCTGGCAGTGAGGACACGCCGGCCCTACGGGGTGTCCGATGGGGCTCGCTGGGGACCACGTGTGTGCCTAGCTCGGGACAGAGTCCTGACGCCTACATCCACATAAGAGATGGCTGCAAAAACCATGTTTCTTCTGTATGACGTCCACACACACGTAAGCGTGTGAACATGGGTGATCTATAGATAAAATCGTTTGTGGCTTCACTCCATTCCCTCAACATCACAGAATTCAGGGACCTGACCACGTTACGTTTCAAAACCGGAGATGAGTCAGTCACCTGAACATGCCCTTGCCCCCGCGTCGCCTCCTGAGACTCCGGGGAGTAAGTGTTGGAGGGCAGCAGACTTCTAACTGGGATGATTACCATCACTGGTGGGAAGCAATGCAAAACCCAAATCACTTCACAGATAAAAAGAGTTGCTAAGAACTCAGCTTACTTTCTTGGCATTTAATTCCATAAACGTCAATGCTCGGATCGAACTCCCCCGGGGCCAAGGGCGGTGAGCTGTTGAGCGTGTTTCCGGGGCTGTCCGGGGGGGTCCCCACAGGGTGGGTGCCGTCGCTCTCTCCCTCCTCCTCCCCATCGTTCTCCTCGCACTCCACCTCCTCCTGCTCGGCTCGCTCCACGTCGTGGATCCCCACCAGCAGGCTGTAGTCCATGAGCTTCAGCTGGGCAAGAAACTGCGGGGGGGGGGGGGCACAGGGTCAGTCAGGCCCCGGCTCCCCGCGCTGCAGAAAAGGGGGGAGCTCAGGAGAAGGCAGCGGGGCAAGGCGGGAAGTGAGGGGGCGGCAGAAATAGGAAGGGGGCCTCTTGAGAGGCGGTGGCCTGGGAGCCTCGTAAGGGAGCCCCCTCCCCAGCCCCCCAGCCCCGGGGGCCTCCTCTGGCCGGAAACGGAGCCACGGAGCCCCACGCTCAGGGCTGGCCCGGCGCTGGCACTGTCTTCCCGGAGCCGCCAAGCTGGCCGCCGAGAGGCGTGCATTTGTCACACGGAGGTTGCGTCACCCCAGAGAGCAGCGCGTGTGACTGGCAGGAGGGAAGAGAGCTGCTCTCCCAGCAAGTAAGACAGGCCGATGGGGAAGGCCAGCGACCTCCCACCGAGCTTCCAGGGGTCTCTGGTGAAAGCACTTGAAACTCCGCACACTGGGCTGGGGACAGGCTCATGCTGTCCGTCACCAATGAGTAAAAGCCCCAATGTCCCAGTCAGCCAGCAGACGCCCGTGTCCGTGCTCGGGCGAGTCACACGGTCCTTCTGTCCTGCTCAGGTTTCTTCTCCTGGAAGGGGGGAGGCCGGCGGAGCTGAGGGTGACGCCCGCCCTCCCTCGCCCTGTTCCAGCCGCGGTTAGAACGCCAGCCTGCTCCTCCTGCTCTGCTTTGGACTTTTCGTGTCACGATTTCTCCTGACTTCTTCTGAGGAGACGCACCCAGACACACAGTGTTCTGATCGCTCCATCAAAGTGTGGCTACAACTACTGGGGGCAGAATGTGGCGCCCACCTGCTGGCTACAGCCCCACAGCTCCCCGGTCCCCAGCTGGCTGGCCCTGTCCCGACCCTGGGCCCGGGGCCCAAGAAGACACAGGACACCGACTCCCGGAGGGCCTGAGGTGGCCCTCGTCGGTGATGCAGAGCAGCCCGCGGGCCTCCGGCTATCCCGACAGAAGTTAGGACATGAACTTCCTTACATAAAGGGCAAGCGTGTGCGATTACAGGTCTTGAAGTTCTGGCCGAAAATGAGTGACATGAAATCCATTTGTGGAGATGGGCAGAGCCATTCCCCCCCACCCCCAAGCCTGGGGGGAAGCAGCTTGGTCTCTGAGCTGAAGGAGAAGCCCTCCCCCTTAAAGACCAGGAGGGGACCTGTACCAGCTGTGCCTGGAGGCCTCTGGCTCCTCACCCACCCAGGCCTCCCCCTGCTCTCCTCTTCTTAGCTCCCATTTCCTCGTCTTCCCACCGCGAGTCAGTCCCCTGGGGCCAGGCCGACTCTTCCTCACTGAATCTCAGGGGGAGGGGTGGGGAAATCACACGAATCTTCTTCGTTCAGGTGTGTAAGCAAGGTAGGAGAACCTTAATACTTAAAAACCGATACATGCAAACCCTTAGTCAAAAAAGAGTGCTCAGTGGCCGCAGGTATGCGAAAAGATGCTCCACATCACTCATCATCGGGGAAATGCAAATCAAAACCACGACGAGGGGTCCCTTCACCCCAGTCAGAATGGCTGCTATCAGAAAGACGAGAGAGCAGGTGTTGGCCAGGATGCGGAGGAAAGAGAACTTGTGCACGGCTGGTGGGGATGTAAATCGGTGCAGCCAGTACGGAAAACAGCGTGAAAACTCCTCAAGGAATTAAAAACAGAACTACTGTATGATCCAGCCATCCCAGTACATCCGAAGGAAACAAACCCATTATCTCGAAGATACATCTGTATTCCCATGTCCAGTGCAGCATTAGTCATAATAGCCAAGGTGTGGAAGTGCCCTGTGTCTGCCAGTGGATGAATGGATCCAGAAAATGGGGTAAATATACACTGAGGAATGTGGTTTCGTCTTAAAAAAGAGAGAGAAACTCTGCCATTTGTGAACCTGTGGGGCATTATGCTAAGTGAAATAAGCCAGACAGGGAAAGACAAATACTGTGTGGTATCGCTTGTGTGTGTGTGTGTGTGTGCGCGCGCGTGTGTGCGCGCGCACACATGCACACACGCTGGAGACAGGGGTGTTGAACTCCTAGAAACAGTAGGAAAGTAGTTGCCAGGGGCCGGTGGGGGGCGGGGGGTGGTGTGTGAGAACTAAGAGTTGGTCAAAGGGTCCAAACCTACAGCTCTCAGATGAATAAAGCCTGAGGATCTAGTGTCTAACATGGACACTGGAGTTGGTGACACTGTATTGTGTGTAACTGAAAACTGCTAAGAGAGTAGGACTTAAATGTTCTCGCCAAAAGAGGAACAAGAAAAGGTAAACACACAAGGTCATGGTTGTTCCTAACTTGACGGGGAAAGCCTTTTGCGACGGATACATACAGCACGTCATCACCATGTACGCTTTAAATATCTTAAAATAGCGTTTGTCAACTATACCTGCGTAAAGCTAGGTAAAAAACAGAAGTGTTACTTATTCTAGTTAAAAAAAAAAAAAAGCCAGTAACAAAACAGTGCTGGTTCTCAGGCCTCGAGTCAATTTTCTGAGCCCCAGAGAGAACGGAAGCTGCTGTTCCTCCCATGGTCTTTCCCAAACTCCCCTTTTAGAGTAATCAAGAGGCCCCTTTCTGCACCCGCCTCCCTCAGCTAGACTGTTCTGGTGGGCAAAGGCTGCTCGTCCCGCCACGGCCCCCTAGCAGCTGCTGGGTTCCAGGGTGACCAGGAACTCACTCGGCCAACCGTCCCTCCCTTGAGCAAATGACAGTGCCGAGCAACACTTGAATCCTCTGCCAACACAGCCGGCCACCCAGCCGCGTAGCCGGACCCTGGTTACTTGGTCTGCGCAGACACCCTTCTGCGTGGATGTGGAGGAGAACCGGGTGCTACGGTGACAGGGACAGCCGGCCTGGCGGGAGGCGGGCGTCCTGATCCCTGCGCCAGACAGCGGGCAGCCCGCGCACTGAGCGAGCCCGCGCAAGGACTCCGAGCTAAGAAGTAGCGAGTTCAGGAGCCTACGTTCAAAGCTCGTGTTCTCTATGCTGCTTCTGGAAACTGCATTAAGGCAGCTTTTCCCAAGTCTTGTTCTTTGCAACACTAGTGAGGAAAAACGGAGTGAAATCAATGCTTTCCGGGGAGGAGGGCCTCCCGGAGTTGCTAAGTACCGGGAGTCTCTGTGAGGGACACACGCTTCATGCTGATTTCATCACAGAACCTGCTTTATCCCCGCTGTGGAACATCCTGGGGGCCTAGGAATTTGGAGACGACATTTGGGCAACACTGAGGCAGAAATACCCTGTTGTACTCTCTGACACCCCCCCGCCCCCTGTCCCCAGGATGACGGGAAGGATGCTCACCAGTGCCCATGGGTCTCCAGGACGCTGTGCCAGGGGCTGAGCTCAGCCTCTGGGCTCCTAGGGAACAGGGTCAGTGCCCTGGCCCCTGGCCCCCTCCCATGCCGAGCACAGTGCTTGCCCCGACCCCACTATTTAGGGTCTATCTGGCCTTCTCCCCCCCCCCCCCCCGCCAGGTCTGGGCCCAGCCACAGACACTGGGCTACCAACATCTCCCCAGAGCTGTGTGTGGTGGATGCAGATGGGGGAGGGGGTGGCTTGGCCGGGCCAGGTGTCACCCTGCTGTGCGGTGGGGGGACAAAGGCCCCCTTCTCTCCATCCCTGCTCCTCCCGGGTCCTTGGAAGGTTCCTGAGGAGTGGTGCAGGTCGATGGTGTGAGAACTCACCCCTCAGTCCTCTGGGAAGGGGGAAGGGAGGATCTTTTCAAAATGCAAGTTTGATGTCAGCCTGCCCCTGCCCGAGGCCTTGCACAGGTGCAACGATGGAGGCTGTTACTGTAATTGCTCGCGTTGCCGTTATCAGGGTGGAAGGCCTTTGTCAACAGCTACACACTTTAACATGGACACAGGTTCGGGTTAGGTGGGCCAAGAAGAGACGCGTGGAAGAGCCCACTAGCTCTTATCTTCATAAACCTTATTTTCCATCTCCTCTGTAGCAGAGGGAAATGAAAGGGCAATAAACTCGAGATTCTTGTTCGAGAAAATTCTGGCTGGGTGTCTTAAAACTGCCATGGCCTGGAAGATTCCACGTGGCTGGGGAGGAGTTAAGGGGTCCACTGCTGGGGTTTGCCTCCAGCTGACATGAAGGAACCTAATACATATCTGCTCTGTTTTCTCTGCATCCCTTTAAGCTTCTGACTCAAATTTACTGATTTTTTTTAAGTATCTAAGATTTCAAAGCATGACGATTTTTAAATCTATAATCTTTAGGCCCCTCTCCTTTCCTCCTTTTCCAACTTGCTAAAAATTATCTGCCAGATCTTTGGTCCACTTCTTTTTCCCTCAGAAGGGCCCACCTAATCTGATTCCTTCATGATTAATCCCTCTTTATGTCACATCTCTGAGCTAGTGTCTTCCTCAAGATCTTTAACGAGCCCTGTCACCCTTCTAGAATACGACATGGGAAGAGAGCCATTAATAAACTCTTTCACGACACTTAAACTCTATTTATTAACACATTTGTTCTACTGAATTACCACTTCCTAACACATCTGCGATGCAGAATTAAAATTCCAACCAGTCCTATTTCACAGTTATCTCCTATCACTTGTTTAAAGTTGTAATAATCCTCCTTTGGATCATTTATCAGGAAACAAAATCTTACCTGCAATCTTGCAAATGTTTTTAAATTTGCGTTTTACACCAGAGCAGTTTAGGAGCGTGGCCTCTGATAGCCTCCAGTCCCAGTCTGAATTTAGCAGCTGGTATCTTTGAGTAAATTAGTCTCTGGGCTCAGTTTTCTCATCCACAGACTGGGAAAGCACAGCACTCATCCTCAGGAGTTACGAATGAAAGAGACAATGTCTACATGGGAAGGAGTCTGTCTCTACGCGTGGCTCCGTCGATATCGCTGGCCCACCATTCCCCGCCACCCCCTCCCTCCCACTTGCAAGGCTGCAGGCCCAGAAACACAACAGCTGAGATGCCCTGGGGAAGGGGCGCTCCCAGACACCACTGGGATCCCAGTGTGAGCCAGTGAGAGGAGAGATGGGTGTCGGCTGTCTGCAGTCAGGATCGGGTGCTGACAATACACAGACCAGAAGGCAAAGTGGTTTTCACTCTCCATAGAGCACCTTCTTTCGGAGAAAAGGGCTCACCTATATGTAGTTAGTTACATGCTAAGCTTTCTTTGCTATATGCTATATATATTTTGGTTACAGGAAAAAAAAAAAGCAGCTAGATTCTCATGACATTTCTTTTTGCTACAAAAACAGGTTACGGGGCCGCCTGGGTGGCTCCCTTGGTTAAGCATCGGACTTTGGCTCAGCAGGTCATGATCTCAACAGTTTGTGAGTCTGAGCCCCACATTGCACTCTCTGTGGTCAGTGTGGGCCCCGCTTCAGATCCTCAGCCCCCCTCTCTCTCTG
Source organism: Hyaena hyaena (assembly GCF_003009895.1). Lineage (NCBI taxonomy): Eukaryota > Metazoa > Chordata > Mammalia > Carnivora > Hyaenidae > Hyaena > Hyaena hyaena. The sequence continues at coordinate 2,574,773 of NW_024080703.1, read as the reverse complement.
CCCCCTCCCCTGCTTGTGTGCTCTCTCTCAAAAATAAACATTTCAAAAAACTATAAAAAAGCGGATGACTTATTGAGTTATAATAAATTCATCTTTTACTTTACGTCTTGAGTAAAAAGCAAAAAGTACTTACCCCCCGATCCCATCTCCTCCAAAAAACTAACAGGCCAGTCAGCCAACTTAGAAAGCACAGTGTTAATGAAAAAATGAAACTAGATAGTTTCATTTATCAAGATCAGATGTCAAGCTACTTCACCATAATTACCTGCTTAAAAATTTAATGATGCTTCTGCATGAATTTCAAAACTAAAGATACTTGTATCAGCCATTGAGAATTTTTTTTACTGAATGCTTTATGCCTTGCTTCCATTTCAACAAAACAGCTAAGTGTGAGAGCCACGTATGGGATTAAACTATCCAAATCCTCTAATCAACGACATTATTAAGACAACAAAAGGGCTAAGAGGATCCTTATGTAATTCAACTGTAAATGTGAATGAATTCAGTTACATGCTTTCTGGAGTCTAAATATCCTGCTGATACACAGACAACAGAAAAGAGGATGAAACCAATTTTTTTTTTGGCAAATCATACATAACCCTAAAGGATGTTTACCATAATTGCTCAACCCATATTATTCTCAGGATCAAAGATTCACTGATTAATGAATAAAAACCTGAAACTGAGAAGGTCTTCCTAGACTACTTAGTTATTAGTTAGATCCAGTTGACACCAAAGTAAGGGAAATGTTTAATGTTTAATATGTATTATAATAATAGCCACTGACAACACTGGAAAAATAAATGCTTACTGATGAAAGACTGGAGAAAAAATGTTACATGATACACTTTTTTCCTACTTCTCTCTCTCTTTTTTAAATGCTTATTTGTATTTGTGAGAGAAACAGTGCGTGAGCAGGGGAGGGGCATAGAGAGAGACAGAGACAGAATCCAAAGCAGGCTCCAGGCTCTGAGCTGTCAGCACAGAGCCCAAAGCGGGTCTTGAACCCACGAGCTGTGAGATCATGACCTGAGCCAAAGTAGGACGCTAACTGACTGAGCCACCCAGGTGCTCCTCTAATTCTCTTTTTAAGTAGGCAGTTGTATCCTTCACAAATAAATAATATTTATGTTCTAACTGAAGTATACACACTAGCTAGGGTTAAAAAAAAAGATAAACTTTTTTAATGAAAATAAATTCATGACCTAAAAATAATTATGAACTCCTTCAGTCAGTGTGGGCATCTCACAATGAAAGAGTTGTTAGAACAGTGAAAAGAATATTGTAAAACCGTGCAGCCCTCGCGGCGGATGCAGTCTCATACATGACACTCATCCTTTGGCTCAAGCCATTTTAATTGTTTTTGTTTAATGACATGAACAGAACTTTCCACAAAGCCTGTCTCTAAGTAGTAGGGCTGTATTGGTGTGCGTGGGACTGGATTTCAAAGTAAAAAAAAGTAGAGGTGCCTGGTGGCTCGGTAGGTTGAATGTCTTATTTTCGCTCAGGCTGTGATCTCACGGTCTATGAGTTCAAGCCCCGCATCAAGCTCTCTGCTGACAGCTGCTTCAGATTCTGTGTCTCCCTCTCTCTCTGTCACTCCCCTGTTCACACTCTTATCTCTCTCTCTCTCCTTCAAAAATAAATAAGCATTAAAAAAAAATAAATTAGGGGCGCCTGGGTGGCTTAGTCAGTTAAGCGTCTGACTTTTGCTTAGGTCATGATCTCGCGGTTCGTGGTTCGAGCCCCGCGTCGGGCTCTGTGCTGACTGCCAGCTCAGAGCCTGGAGCCTGTTTCAGAGTCTGTAACTCCCTCTCTCTCTGACCCTCCCCTGCTCACGCTGTCTCTCTCTCTCTCCTAGAAATAAATAAAACATTAAAAAAATTTTTTTTTAAAAACAAAGAAATAGATTAATTTTATATCTATTATATTTATTATATAATTAATTAATAATAGATTAATAAGCATACCACGTTCACGCATACATATGAACAAAAGTAACAGCTCAGAAAAACTTAGTTCAGTAACTGTCTAAATCAGAATTCTCTCTGCCCTGCCTTATAAACCTAACAAATTTCAAGAAAATAACTTTTCCCAGATTGATTTCTAAAGGAAACATGAAGTCCAACAGGAGAGCAGGAAAAGTATATTTTTAATTCCTAAACAAAATAACAGTGAAAAAAGAAAACTTCATTATGGACAAAAAGCCCATTTTCACACAGTATTTGATGCGTCACAAGCGTCCCCCCCACCCCCCCCACGATGCTGGTGTCGCAAGCCGCCTTTGCACTGTTCCCACCACGTGCAGGCGCAGTGGGCATAATGACGCTACTATCACAGAGACCACTGGAAATGTCCAAGCACTAGGTGGCTGGGGCCGTGTTTACTAACCCTGAGATGTGATTACTAAACGTCTGCTTTTGAAATGCTCTGATGTGCGACGGAACACCATGGTTCTGCGGCACCCTCACTTTGGTGGCCGTGGGCAGTCGCCGTGAGCCAGCTTCCACTGCACAGACTCTCTCGCCAAAGAACATGGGAACCTGGGCCGGAGTGGGGTGGGGGTGGGGGTGGCGCCCAGCAGAAGACTTGAGGTGCTCTCTTCGGTTTGGGGTCCAGAGGAGCTGGGGAGCTAGCACACTTCTCTTCTAAACCAGGTCACGTATGAGATACACCTGTTTATACCTGATGCTGATCATGTACAACAGACATTTTTGCCTTGGGTGCAGACTTAAAGATGATTGAAGCAGCTTCTGAAAACCAAGAGGGTTGACACTTCTACAATGGGACCGCCCTTTAGAGTGACTTTTCTTACCTCGACATCCTTTTTCAGTTTTTCCAGGAACGTCTTTTTGTCGTTGTCATCAATATAAATCTTTTGGCCCTCGTTAATGAAATCATTATCCTTTAAAGTCGGTAGTTCTTTGGCCTAAAGCAAATGACAAAGAGAATGAAAGAAGCTTGAATAAAAGGAAAGGAAAAAACCCATATATGCCATTAAGTTTCCACCCCAGGGAAATTGGGTCCCCCTGGTTCACTGCGGGAAGTCTTTGACTCAAGGCAACAAAATGTCAGGTGGCTTGAATACCGCCAGGGGGCACCAGTGAGCTACGGCCGCTGGAAACATTCCCACGAGGAGTGGAGGGTCACACGTACTCCATATCATGAAGTTTTGTAACACATTTCATGGTTTTCATGGACACGAACCTGACTGCTTTCCTGGATTCACTTTCTTACAAGAAGTCTAAGTATAGAGTTTGTATTCTTGGAATTCTTTGTTAGGAACCTTCAGTTTTCTTATGGGTACAACCCAACTCCACACCCCTGACACTTTTTGGGTAGCCTCTGCTGGGTTCAAGTTACAAATAACATGTTATCTTGTCTCAGAAAAAGCACCGTCCAGAATCCGATTGAATTTCTCCATTGGGGAGAATGTGCGACCAGAGGTTAGCCGCCTGCCCTTCTAAGCCTTCCTGCTCACCACCCCACCAAGGAGAAAGCGGTTTGCATTTATTTGGACAATGCCAAAGGAAAAGGTCTTCTTTTAATACGAAACATACTAAGATGAGAAGTTCTATCCTTTACAAATAAACAAGAGGGTGGTGGGCTGGCGACTGAGCAGTCCGTACACTGACCTGACGAACGCAAAGTAACGGAGAAACACTGGTCACAAGCCGAACAAAACTAGCTTATGCTGTAGAATGATATGGGCATCTAATTTGAAACTCGTGTGGATTATTCTATTTAACTTCACGCAACCTGCATTCTGGGAGAGTTCAAGTGCAATCAAAACCCCTCCCCACTCCTGTCAGCTCATCATAGCTTAGCTCACCATAGCTTATTTCTTCCACCTGAAAGGAATCCAACAGAAGATATTGTCCTTCTTACTATACTAATGAATGTCTGAATGGCTCTCTTTCCCACTGGTGTGAGCTCAATGAAAAAAAGAAAACCCAAGGAAAGAACATACTGTCTTTCCTGCTCACCATACTGCCCTACCCATTATTCAGAGTGATAAAACCCACTGCACAGAGCTATAGAACCATTTTTCTTTTGCTTTTTAAAAAATGTTTATTTTTGAGAGAGAGAGAGCACGCAAGAGCAGGGGAGGGGCAGAGAGAGAGGATGACGAGGATCCGAAGCAGCCTGTTGCAGGGCTCAAACCCACGAACCGTGAGATCATGACCTGAGCCAAAGTCGGACACTTAACTGATGGGGACACCCAGGTGCCCCTATGAAACCATTTCTCAAATGCCTGAAACTGCTCACTTTTCTTCTATGTAAGCTGCTCACATCTGTCTGTGTATGTATATACACATGTTACACAATTCCAAATCTGTAGCTTTGCTACTTGTTTTTGACTTTGCAAAAATTTCAAGTTTGGCAATTTTTGATAAAACTAATGCCAGAATCGCTGTCTTTACAATGCAAGTGTCGCAGTGGTCAAAAATCCAAAGATTTGATTCAATAAGCAGTTACTGAATGACTGCCGTGTACAGGAACGCAAAACAGAAGCGGTCAGCTTTTCTGTCCTGGAGGAGTTTGTGATCTAGTGTGAGAGGAAGACCTGAAAGCAAGTAGGTAAAAAATAAGGCAGCATGAATGAATACCCAAAATGGACAAATAATAGCGTTCTCAGGGGACACTGATCTACTTTCAAATACTTTAAATTTTTTAGAATGTTTAATCGTTTTTGAGAAACAGAGAAAGATAGGGCACGAGCGGGGTGGGGGCGGCAAAGAGGGGGGAGATATAGAATCCCAAGCAGGCTTCAGGCTCTGAGCTGTCAGCACAGACCCCGACGTGGGGCTTGAACTCACAAACCGTGAGGTTATGACCTGAGCCGAAGTTGGATGCTTACCCGACTGAGCCAGCCAGGCGCCCTTACTTTCAAATACTCATATGCTGAGTCAGAGTTTTGAGGAAATAAAAACACAATGCCGCTCTTCACAAAAGCTATGGGAGGGGCCTGGTAGACCAACTCCCTACATTTGTCATGAATAATTTAAAAATAATGTCATAAACATGACATGAAAAACCCTACATGTGAAGACAGCGCATTACTGCGAACTGTTAGGGTCAACTGCACTGAGCCCTCGGTTCTTCTATCAGAATAAAAAACGGGACAAAGCTTAACAGAATGAAATGCAAGGATCTGAAGTTTAACAGGCCCGGTGTTTCTCACTGCCCAAAATAAGAAACTGGAGGTGCCCCTGACGAAAGGGCTGAAGCCTGATCTGCACACAAAAACAGGGATGGAGGAGGGGATTCTCCAAGGGTGTTTGTGTCTGGGGGGGGGGGGGGATGGTGGCGTGCGTGGGTGGCAGTGTTAAGGAGTAAGAGATCTGCCTCGACTCACTTCATATGTGTAAGAGAAGAAGGGCAGAGAGATTTCTGTTTTTCTGTGAGCAAGGGAAACTTGAAGCCAAGATGTCAGAGCCTGGCCCGGGCAGTAAATGACACGTTGGATGGGTGTTTGTAATTTCAGGCACATAATGAAGATGAATGCCATTTTGGGTTTATCCCAGCAGGATTACCTCATGTGACAGGGAAAACTTAATCCTACCTCGTAAAACTCCGGGCACCCTGTACTATATTACTAAGCTCACTTGTGAATTTCACAGGCACTAGGGACGTATTTAGATTGGATCAAGTTTTAAAAAGGGCAACCAGATTGGTTAAAAGACTTAAGGGCTTATCGAAAGGCTCAAGAGGCAAATGCCGACCCTTAGCAGGGCAGCTGCTGGAGGAATCCAACACTGGTCTACACATACCCACCCCCAAATGCCGGTGGTGGGGCAAGCGCGCTGTTGGGGTGGGATCAGTCCGGATCCTGGCTGCACCCCTTACTTGCCAGGGTCCAGGCCAGGTTTCTGGAACCCTCCAGGCTATTGCCTTATGTGTAGCACAGGGGAAACACCACCAGCACCAGCAGCCGTAGGTACAGTGCTAATAATAAGCATTTCATGTGCTTCAATCCATTTAAGTGCATCTCATTGATTTTGCACAACAATCTCAACTATGACTCTTAAATTCATACCGACAAGGAAACCGAGTTTAGAAGATTATGCAATTAACGAAGGGCTCGCTTGCAAGCGGGACCTGTAAGCCACGTGCAGACGGGAGCGCGGGCTGCCTGGCGCTCCATCACTTGGCTCAGGAGGGATTGTTCTGAGAACCCAACACCAGTGTGACACACTTAAACAGTGCCACTTGTCACTGTCATCGTCGATGTGGACATCTAACAAACTGTATGGATTTAAAACATAGGTCGAGAGCCTGCATACAAAGTATTCTCTTAAGAAAAAGTTTTTTTTAATGTTTATTTTTGAGATGGGGGAGGGGCAGAGAGAGGAGAACAGAGGACCCCAAGCAGGCTCCACTCTGACAGCAGAGGCCGATGAGGGGCTCGAACTCATGAACCGTGAGATTGTAACCCGAGCCAGAGTTGGATGCTTTTTAACTCAATGAGCCATTCAGGTGCCCCTAAAATCATTTCTTTTTTAAAAAATTCTTTTTTAGTAAGAACTATGTGACAAAGATAAAGTTACCTGACAATGATTCATGCTCAAGCAAACCTTACTGCTTAGCTTTAAAACAAAAATGTTTAAAAAAACTTCAATTCTGGTAAATAGTGTTCTATTAGTTTCAGATGTACAACACAGTGATTTGACAATTCCACTACTCGGTGCTCAACACAGTACATATGCTATTAATCCCCATCACCTATGTCACCCGTCCCCTACCCACCTCCCCTCTCCCAACCATCTGTTTGTTCTCTATAGTAAGAATCTGTTTTTGGGGGGCACCTGGGTGGCTCAGTTGCTTAAGCGTCTGACTTTGGCTCAGGTCATGATCTCTCAGTTCGTGGGTTCAAGCCCCATGTCAGGCTCTGTGCTGACAGCTCAGAGCCTGGAGCCTGCTTCGGATTCTGTGTCTCCCCCTCTCTCTGCCCCTCCCCTGCTTGTGCTCTCTCTTTTAAAAATAAACATTAAAAAATTTTGGTTTTTGGTTTTTCTTTTTCTTCTAGAACAATTTCAATATATCCCTCTGATAAGTAGAGGCATTTATATTTAAAACACATTTTTTTAAAGTGAAGAAAACTATGCTATGAATTAATGAACTTCAGAAACTCTCGGTATACACAGCCCGCAAAGCTGAGGTCTGCAGGGAAGCACAGAACTAACTGTGGGCAGCGGTAGAGTCTACCCTTTGCTTCGCAACACTGGATTATTTGCACTTAGGAGGGCTTTGAAAGCCTCCAAGTCACAGGTCTGGTTCTTTAATGGTGTCTTTCATACGCTTTCTAGTTCAATGCAGACCCAGCCCAGAGGGCGGAGGAAACCACCAGAGCTAAAGCCATCAGCTCAGAATCGCTTCTTGACTGCAGACGCGAGGCTGGCTCTTAGCCCGCGGTCAGCAACCTTCCTGAAGTGGTAGTAGGTCAAGTCTTTATTTATACCCTCTGAATTAAGTTCTGGCCAGTTTCGCGCAGATTGGGAGCCTCCCAAGTGTGATGAAGGAACAGTACTATCATAGTTGCCGGGAGGCGAGGCCCAGAAAGATCTACTACCTCACCCTCCCCAGTCAGCCCAGCCCTGGGCTGGGACCCCTGCTGGGAGCTGCTCCCAAGCCCCAGGCGGCTGAGGGAGGCTGTGTGTGACCAGCATGGCCCCGGCTTAATGAGGGAAAGGGGACTTTCCCTTTTGCAGGAGATGACTGGACTGGGGTGGACTGGACCCAAAGTGACATTCACCTCCACTAATGTGGCATGGAAATGCGCAGAGACAGCTAAAGGCGTAAGCGGGGAGACGCTGTGCCCCTTGCAGCCTAGCTACCCTGCCATGGTTTGGACACAGCTAGCGGGATGAACGTCCCTCACACTTTCTTGCGGGGTCAGGCCTGCCCGCAGGCCCATTCAGGGTGGCCCAGGTTTCTACCTGGGGCACAGATGAAGCGTGAGGTTATGAGCACAAACTGGATCTAGGCTGCCAGGGTTACAGCTCATCTGCTCCACTGATCAGCTGTGTGACTTTGAGCAAGTTACTTAACCTCTCTGGGACTTGGTTTCCTCATCTCTAAATGGGGATTAGCGAAAATCCCCGCACTGTTGTGAGGACTCCTTGAGTTCATACATGTAAAAAGCTTAGGGTGGTGCTTGCCCCGTGGAGGGTGATATACAGACATCGTTAGCATTCCTTGTCGGGCACGTTCTCACGTATGGCTTGCGCACACAGAGACAAACTGATCGCTGATAAGGCCAGAGCAAGGTTTCTAAAAAGTTTGGCATATTTAACATTTTCATACTGGCCGGGATGTTCTGAACCAGCTGCTGAATCTGTCTCTTGCCAAGTCCATACTCCTCATTAGTGAGCAACGTACTATGTAACAATCTTGGTCATGGTCAGAAATGGTTTATGTGTAACTAAGCACAAATGAACATGGCTGTGAGAGTCAGCATGTACACGCAACTGTGTCAGAGCCAGAGGGTAACCAGCACGCGGATATTTTCTGTATATAAATGCTTCTGAATAGAAATAATTACTTATTATTCCCTAGGGTTTAATAAAGGATGTAAATAATCCCTAAGGACAGATTGGCCAGGGCTTTGAGAAAAAGGGGAAAATATGCAGACCTAACAACCACAAAGTTTGCAACTCTCGGGTTTAAAAGTGAGCACGTGTCTTGGTGGCTAGCGCAGCAGATGACCCAGGAGCGAAGGTGGTGGCCAGAGAGAAATTACGGATCCCCGGAAGGCAGAGGCGTCAAAGGGTAGATGGACTGGTAGGAAGGAGATCAAGAAGCAAGGCATTAGAACTGCCCTTCTTAATATAAATAAAAAATCTTACCACTTTTAATAAAAACTTAAAAATTCTGAATTACTAAAAATTTTACAGATGTTCTGTGAAAACAAAAGCAAAACTAAATGTTTACCAAAAGGGTTTACATTTTGTTTCACATGGAAGCAATCTCATTGGCTGCACATACATATTTACCTATTTCCCTGCGCTTTGATATATGGAGGGTATCACTCACTCAAGTGTGTGGAGTTTAGTAATACTGGTTGTTTTAAGGGTGAGTAAATCCAGGAATGATATAGAAGACTATAGTGAGATTAAGAAATCAAATTACCTTTCAGAGGAGTCAAAAAGACATTTGTTTTAAAAAACCCAAATATTTGAAATCTGTACTTCTAGTCAAAAACATAACTCCATACACACAGAATTCAAACTAAAATGACACTGGGTTTTATCATCATTCTACAATTATATTAAATTGTAGAAAAAGAGCCTACTGTAGTTTACACTGCCACTACCAATAGGAAAGTTAAAAATACACATACTCAAAATGCATAGAGCCAAAATTTATATAATGCAGAGCCACGTTTTTTATTTTAGCCTGGAAGGGCATCTCAGCAGGAAAATGAACTGTGCCCCTGTCACACTTGAGTGTTTAAATTTTTTTTTTTTAATGTTTTATTTATTTCTTAGAGAGAGAGAGACAGCGCGAGCAGGGGAGGTTCAGAGAGAGAGGGAGACACAGAATCTGAAGCCGGCTCCAAGGCTCTGAGCTAGCTGTCAGCACAGAGCCCTACGCAGGGCTTGAACCCACAAACTGTGAGATCATGACCTGAGCCGAAGTCAGACGCTTAACTGACTGAGCCACACCAGGCACCCCCACGTGAGTGTTTAATGCAAATGGGATTTTGGCACGGGAAGGTTTCAATGCCAAGGGTAACACACAGCACAGTTCTCTGTGCTCAAAGTACTTGTATTTCAGAAAGAAATGAATTTTTGTCTGATGCGCTCATTTGGCAACCCGTTTTTTAAAAGTCAAATTGTAAACCTTGATGTCAAAGGTTGATGCCTGATGTCCCTTTCATGGAATGCACTGTCACACTTGGAGCCAAATACACAACATAAATAAACACGTACTAATTACCGTCTCCTGTTAGGGACTGCTTATGTTCCCGATTTACATGTTCATCAAGGCTCACCTAAATGAAAATAATGTTGCAAAAAAAAAGAATAAAACGCCCTTCACCAGGCTTTCCAAAACATATCATAAAAATCAGAGTCTGTGAGGCTGAAAATATACTCTCCAGAAATATTTCTGTGAGGGAGGGGATTTTAGGTAATCCTTACACTGGAGCTAGGATAAAGATCATTTGATTGAATCACATCATATATGTGGTATCGATTTTAGGGTAATCAGAGACGCTAGAGATTTATAATAAAATCAGTTCTGCTTCTCAGAACATCCAAGCCACACATTTGATACACAGACAGGCAAATTAGTGGCTCTGGGTAAAGTTCGTTCGGAAGTCCCAGAGACAACAGGTGCTTTCTCACAAGAAGTACATGTAACAACCTTTCACGACACAAAGAGAATGTCTGTACACGTCCATAGCTTGGGAAACGATCCAACGGCTCTCCCTACCTGGTAATTTCCACAATGAAAACATACATGCATTTCTGACCAGCAGCTGGATGCAAAAGGTTCGTAATTTTTATTTTCGTTTGTCTATGTGTGAATGTAGAAAGAGAATATACTTCAACACACTTGTGAAACGGTGCTGCAGTTCAGAAGCACGAAACCGGCTAAGCCCCAGTATGTTTTGGCCACGTAGAACTGTGAAGGCTGGTGGTGCCCAGCTGCTGGTCATTTATTTTCCCTAAATATTTCCATTAATGTGTATTTGTTTTTGAGGTGGGGAGGGGCAGAGAGAGGGAGAATCTGAAGCAGGCTCCGTGCTGTTAGTGCACAGACTGTTAGGGCCTGACTCGGGGCTCGAACTCACAAACTGCGAGATGACGACCTGAGCTGAAGTGGGACGCTTAACTGACTGAGCCACGCAGGCACCCCTCCCTAAAAAGCCGATAGTTCAAATGTGAAATTACTGCTTTTCTAATACCGTCATACTTTTCAAAACATAATGGCCCTTTAACCATAAGTGACGCTATCAATGGTGATAGTTTGGCTTTCCTCCACAGGCTGTGACGTGACAGTTACACTGCATGCCGGACGCATGAAATAGGTCGTTACGGTCTGACCAGAAGATTTGTGGTGCCAATGTTGATGGTGATGACATAAAAAAATCTCAGAGTCTGAAAACGTAAGAAATCTGCTAAGTACTATACAGTTTCTGGTTTAATACTAACGTAGCGGACATCACAATTTTATTATTTTAGTAAGTATGCATCTGCAACAGCTTGCCGTAAATTCAGGTCCCATTCTAAATCCTCAAGTCTTCTCTCCACCCTGACTCTTTCTGGAACTAAGAGTTTTCAGCTTAAAAAACCTCCCCTCTCTAACAGCACTGCTCCCTGTGTGTTGGGGACACTCTGGGTTCCATCCATCCCAGAGACATAAAAATGAATCGAAGACAACTAAGAGTTTATACAGGACCACAGGCCAAACCTGCCGGAGGACTCACCAGGGTCACTGCCTGCTACGTTCTCTCTTCTCCGCGTGCCACCCTCACCAAATTCCAAATGAAGTGCGTCTTAAAAACGCCACTTCCCAGAATCACTGCCGCGGTTTACATCATAGGGTTCCTAAGGCTTCTCGGACATCTGCTGATACAATATGACAGGCCCAAACATTTTTTCCACTAATAACAGCAATCACCTTCACCCGTACCTAGAACAGACAGGATTCTAGTGACGGTCTGGTCCAGGACTTCTCAAAGTCAAGTCTGCAGCTCACCTGCATCTCTGCGGGAGGGGAAAGTTTCACTTGAAATGAAAGATTCCGGTACCAAAGCAGGAGGACCCATGATAAAATCAAATCTTTTAATCTTATGAATGACAACAAAGTGGAATGATTGATCCCCAAACCCCGAACTTCCATTAATGCCAGAGCAGGGGCTGGGACTCAGGCCCTCTGATGCTGTTTGCACGCCCCTTCCCCCAACCCCCTTTTATAAACCCTCTTTGGGCCACGAGGCAGATGTTACCGGTGCTGCCTCTGACTCGAGGTCTGAGAACCAGACCCTGGTTCTGCCCTGGTGGGGACCTATTCCTTGCACGTTGGGTGCTGGGAAAGGGGTTTCTCACACTGTCTGGCAAAGGGCACAGACTCGCTTCCCTCTGGGGAGAAACGGGAGTTTACAGAAGAAGGTTAAAGCACTAGCCGAGTTTAGGGCTTAGAACCCATGATAATCTCGCTTTATCTAATCATGAGGGGACAGCAGAAACATTTCTGGAAGGACACACCCCTGTGCTCCATGCTCTGAGCATCTTCGTCCCCTTGCCTTTAACTGCATCCCAGAGAACCAGATCGACGGAGTAATTAATTGTAATTTGTTACAACTTAAAGATCACAAAAGAAATGCTGGAAACCGGTTTAGGAAGGCAGTTTTCGATGTAAGGGTATTAATGATGAATTCTCCTGAAGCTTCGGTCAGTAATAGGTAAAGTGTCAGAGACAATGACGCTCCCTTAATTGCTGGTGCAATTCACAATGCCCACGGATCGACAAGGCAGCTTCTGCAGCCCATTATCAAAGTGTCAGCAATGATTATTGCCGATACATTTATACGAATGCCAATTGCAGGACAGCTGTTTGCTTTCACACGGGTTCCAGGGAGAAGGTCAGACGTTAAAAGGAGTCTTCTTATTGTGACCTAGCGACTCCGTGACACAGGCTTTACTTCACCTAATACAATCAGACCTGAGTTTTAAGAAGAACTGTGCGGAGCGATGAAGAGAATGCATATTTGTGGCAATCCCCAGGACTCTCTCTCTCAAGAACACGGGCTTTTTAAAGAGTCAGGTCAAATCCCCCAGAAATCAAGTGAGTCCAGTTATGTTTTCTTTTACTTCCCTCGGTCCCCTGCGGAGGGGCTGGCTTGCTGGCAGCGTGCTAGGGCTGTCATTTGTAAAAAGCAGTCTGCTCAGCTATAATTACTAATTTGATGTCACCCTGGAATTGAGCGCAGCTGTGAATAGATCGACCACCAGGGAGATTCGCATTTCTCTGTCTCATTTAGAAGAGGCTAAACTGCTGGAGCCATGAATGGAAGATGCCCTTCCATTAAAAAGGAAAGAATTAAAGAATAAAACAAGTCATAGCAGCTGTCAAAATCTGACAACGGTTTAAAAAAAAAATTAAAACAGCACTGTTCTGCTTTTTTTTTTTTAAACTCAAGACATCTGTACATGCGTGTTCTGATACTTGTTGCCACGAAAGTGATTCCATTATTGTTGCAACAGAACTTCTTTATTTCCCTCCAAGCCATCTTCATTATGATGCTAATGCAAATCACGTTAATTACGAGGGAGCTGAAATCGAGGGGCCAGGACTTGTCTGCACCTCGCTCACTAAATATTTGAGATGACGCTTTCAAAACTTGTCATCAACAAGTTAGAAGTCTGGGAAATCAAAACAGTTATGGAGATTCAAATGAAGGGAAAACTAACAATCCAGATTACCAATCAAGGCAAATCCGTGGAGATTCTTTATGAAAATTATTCTTTGCACCGTGACAATCATTTTTTTTTTTTTTTTTTTTTTTTTTAGAATATAGTTACATGGTGACAGCAATGAAAAGACTCTTGGCAGATCACGGGGCCCCATTCGTAAAAGGCTAAAACGTAGAAAATAAATATACCTCGCCTCCCTCAGGTAGTTCCACCCAGAGGTAATGGCGGCTGTTTTGATAACATTTATGGCTTTATTTGTGAAGGCAAAGAAGAGCATGCTTTTTGCAAAGATGAAAAACCTCAACTGCGCATGGAAAGAACACCTGAAAATTCACAGGGCAGGAAAGGCAAAGGTGTTTTTTAGAACTCAAAAACCCAATGCTTTTAGGGGTTCGGCTCTATTAATACAGTTCATTTCTTTTTAGTATGACAGTTTAGGGAATGTTCCCTCAGCTGTTGCTACATTATACACCAACCGCTGTATCAGAGAGCTGGGATGCCCGCCTCCTGTGGGCAGGCGTCGTCTCTGTCAATTACAAATTGTAATTACTTTTTTTTTTTTTTACAAATTGTAATTACTTTTATACTCCTAATATTTACGGTGTTTCCTCTTGCCCCTGCTCAGTGAGCCCTTGTAAACTTGTAAACTACAAGGGCAGATGGGGTGGCCTTTTGGAGCAACTCTTTGTGGAGGAAGAACTGTCATGAACCCCAAGCCCCGACGGCAGTAGAGGGCATGGGATTCTTCCCCAGGGCAATCGTGGGGACCACGTAAGTGTTTATACAGTGTAAGACACAGTGATGTCGCCTGTGTTTATATATTTAAAAAAAAAAAATATGGAGGAAATTGGACTTGGTCGTTTTACCAACATACGAAATCAAACCATTTGTTTCACTACTTTAAAAATTTTAAGATCAAGACTCAGAATGAAGCGCTCTGGTACCATATTTAACACCAAAACACTGTTTCCATCAATGTAGTGAAGGATTCATGATCCATGGGATTTATACGGATTTTTGATGCTAAGTCCTTTTAAATAAGGAGACGGAGGGCTGCCAGACATTTGGTAGCCCAAATGTCCAAAGCATGAGCTCTGGCCCAGGACCCTGGGAACATCATTTCTTGGGAACTCTGGACGAGTTGCTGAACTTGGGAACCTGTCTCTTACTCAAAGGAAGTAATCATAGCACCAACCTCATGCAATTGTCGTGAGGATGATCCGACTGAGTTCATGTAAAATGTAAACCTGTGTTGGGCCTACATGCACACTCCACAAATGTCAGTGATGACTATTTGCCTTTCTAAATCCCAAGACACCGAAACGAACAGTAAAAGCAAACCCCGGATGAAGGGAAGGTTTCACCTCTGCCCCCGATTGTGTGACGCCCCCTGGGAACCTAAGTTCGTGGGTCTCAGATCTGTCGTGCTGGGAGGTGGGGAAGGTCCCTCCTATTTCTGCCTTCTCTAAGCCCACGCCCGAGGGAGATGCTTTGGGGGACAATTCAGAATACGAGAAAAGTATTCTAAGCATTCTAGGCACCTCAGAAAAGTGGGCTTCTTTTAGAAATCCTGTAATTTCATTCTTTTACGGAAACCTATGCCAGTAAAAGGCTGAGCGTTTCTGGGTGAGGTGGGCAGGAGAGGTGTGTGGACATCCTTGGTTTGGGATTTTGGCTTCAGTGGCAGCCACCCGTGGCCTGTAACTGTCTCTCTCGGCACTGCGTACTGTCCTTTATCTTCCCAGCAGACCACCCCCTCGGTGAGCAAACCTGAATAGATGAAAATGAACAGAGGGCGGAAAGGATGGTGGCTGCTGGCATCGGTCTCAAGGGACTTGGGCACAAAGTAAAAACAGAGCCACCAACGCGGAGAAGTGGATGTCATCCCAACCACAGCTGGCTTCTTATAAGGATGCAGAAAAGTCTGTGTGGCTCTTTAACGGGTCCAGATTATTTTGTCCCAGGAGAAAACCAAATCCAATCACACCAAACCTCTGAGTCTCTCATGGACTAAAACTTAAATACCCACTTGAGTCTTGGGAAAATGTTTCGTCGTAACAACGTGGGAGTCCGCAGTCCACTGTTTCTGCTCCTTTTGGCCAAAGCTGGTGCCTTCGGGGTGCTTGTATGTGGAGGTCAGAAGTGTCCACACACATTCACTGGTGCACAGTAAAAATACAGACAGTCGAAGAAGGATCCACCATTTCCTGGTCTCTTCCCCGCTTCTTAACCCACCGCTGTCCGGCTTGTGCTGCACCCGCTGTCACAGACAAGGTCACCAGAGATTGCCCTCGTGACAGGCCAAGGGCTAATGCTCAGTCCTCATCCTGCCTGACCTTGCAGAAGTATCTGCCTTTGGGGCACTTCGCTTCCTCTGGTTTCTGGGCTGCAACTAGCGTGAACGTGAACGGATGCTACGATGACGACCAGGGGCGTCGTGTCCTGGGCATTTCTCACAAGACACTCGGTAAATCCGTCCCTGTGGCTGGTCCTTCGCAGGACTCTCCTCCTTAACTCCGATGCTCTTCTGGGCCGGTTCTAGACACGCTTCTCATCCTGGGCGGCCTCACACACTTCCCTGTCCTTGCCCATCATCCTTCCTGGGAGGTTCCCAAGCCCCTTTGCTTCCGGCTGAAGCCCTCGTGCCCACTGACTGTCGCTGCTCTGGGGAGGGACGCGGACTGACATTTCAAACCCCTCCCACTCTGCTCCCTCCCTCAGTGAGTGGGATCCACACCCTCCCGACTGTCCAAACCCGGACAGCTGGAGTCATCCCGAACACCACCCTCCTTCCACACACACTCCCTGCCACCCGGCCCCTGCCACACTTAATCTCTGAGCTCTCTGGACGCCTCTTCCTACATCTCCCTATAAACCATCCTCGTCCACCATCCCAGCCGCCATCTTATCTCGGTTATTTCAACAGCCTTTCCAATGGGCACGGCCTCCTTCCCCTTCCAGCTGGGGCGCCCGGTGCTCGCTCTCTGCACCCATGCACAGGATGCTCCTTCTCACCCCTTCCTCCAACTAACTCCAACTTGTCCTCAGGTTTCCAAACATCACCTCCCCCAGGAAGCCCCCCCCCCCCCCCCCCCCCCCCCGGCCACCCCAGAGTCAGGTGCTACGCGTGCCCTATTAAACCGCTTATCACACAACACGGTCATTTCCTATTTAAGTGTCTTCACTGCCTGCTAGACGGGTCTGTGTGGTTCATTATTTTAGTCCCTGAAGCTCACAGGGATGGTAACCATGAAAAAATTCACAAACGCTTCTGAATGAATCAAGAAAAGTAGATCTCCAAAATATACACTGCAAATCAAGACGGAATAATACCATTCTAAAATAGTAATTTAAAAAAAAACAAAAACAGAAAATCTTGAACCCAGCTTCCAAATGGTTTGGTCGAAAAAAAGGCCCCTCCCCAGTAACTGAGACCATAGAGGTACCTATCATACAAGGCAATGTCGATTTTGGTCACTTCAGATTTACGTGCAGAAAGCTACTTCCCAAATTCTTAATCAAAACGGATTCAAGGTGAATCTGTCTGTCGTCCTGCATAATGAACTAAACGTGGTTCAAATGTTACCTGCTGTCCAGTGACTGGGAAAAGATAAAAAGACGCAGTCTCTCCATCCCTAATTCTTCCAGTGAAAAGTCCACTAATCACATCTGAGGGTTGGAAGGGAGTCTGAAGCTCACCCGAGCCAACCTTTCACAGGTGAGCTGAAGCTTAACACCGTCCTTCTACAGGTGCGGAGCCAGGGCTCAGGGAGGCGTGGAAAGTACTCGAATCCCCGCCCTCTGGTTAGGGGTAAAGTGGCGTCAGGACCCCGGCTGCTGAGCTGTGCCCACCAGTCTGGATCCTGCGTAACCAGGTTCAAGAAACACATGGCACGTGAAACGTTTCTTTCACCCACCCTTCAAACTAAGAACTGCTCCGTGAGCCACCGCACAGGGAGGGGGCAGCTCATCTGGGGAAGAGAACAGAAGCAGGAGACCCCTCGTTTGTTGACATGCTTCTCGCTGCTGTGGCGGGAGGGAGATGGGAGGATCAGGTGGAAGGCAGGAGAGAGAGAGAGAAAGAGAGGGGTGTTGTTCCAGCCCGTGGGCGGGACCATGACGGGAGTACCCAGGCGCTTACCTTTTCCTTGTCGCTGGCTTCTCTAGCCACTGTGGAGCCCTGAAACACAAACACGTCATGAAAACATGCACGCGGGAGGCATCGGGCTTCACAGGTTTAAATCACGCGAATGTGCCCGGGCAGAGCGTGGAAATAAGCGAGTGCCAACTCTACTGTGGAGCCTGACCCTGCGTGAGCGCTGTCCCTGCCCCGATCACGACCCTGCCCCGTGGGCGCTCCCCGCTCTGTGGATGTTCCCATCAGCTCATCTCTAATCCTCTCCCTAGCTCGTCACCCAGGCTGTCTTCTCCCTGGTTCTCGTCCCTCCCACAGGAAATCGGGAAACCTGACAATCGCTTGAATGATAAGTTAGTAAACATCGGATCAAAACCAACCCTGCTTCCTGCCCCGATGGCCAGAAATGGTTGGTCTTATGATCTCCAAAGGTGGCAGTGGCCACGGGGACACTGAATGCCTCTTTCCCCAATTATGTCTTTCAGAAATGGGCACACCTGGCCCTCTGCCCGTCTTTGTCCCGTTTCAGAGTTATGATGAATGTCTTCCTCATTACTGAAACCCGTGTGTACTTCCTGTCCCCCTCACTCTGGGACTCCCTTTAGACGTACACATTTACACGCACCCCGCTTTGTGCCAGGCCGCGGGGCCGAGCACAGAGGTATGAAGCGGAAGGAAACGCAGTTCTTGATTCCAGCCGCTGCACTGGGTCTCCGAGCCACGCCTCGGTGCTCTGGGGTTGCCCAGAGGACCCACGTCTGCCCGGGTGCCCACAGCGGCCTGGGGTGGAGCTCAAGAGGAGAAACCTTCCCTCGTTTGTGGAAGATGTCCATGCAAAAGGAAAAGCTGGGAAACAGACAGCAGTGGACTCCCAGCTCTGTCAACACCACAAGCACTGTTTATTCTTCATGCTCCCAGTGACCACGGCAGGATGTCACGCAGCAATCAGTGCGTGGCACTCCCTGAGTCCGCGGCTGGAGAAGGATCGTGACCGATGCGTGGCTCTCCCTTCCTCTGTGGCGCTGGGCGGCCAGGCTGGGACCAGGTCAGCAGTGATGCGCTTACCTGATCACCTCTTATACATCCATTTATTGCCCCAGAATATTTGCATCTGCCAACCATTCAGAGAACTTATCTGTGACCCAAGAAAAGTTAAAGTGGCTTCTCGATTGGCCACTCTTAAGTCAAAATTTACTTCTCTGTGACCATCTTGCATTCCAGCAGCTCAGTCACTGATTAGAAAGTAGCTTGTAATTCAAAGATGAGAGACTCAGACGGAGGAGTCTCCTGGTCCTGGGGACGGGTGCCCCGGCTGGAGTCCCCACCACCCCAGGGTCAAGTCTCAAGTCTCCTTCCCCACTGTGCTCGGCATTCTTGGGTCTGGTGGATGCGCGAGCTCCTGCTGTCAGCCCAGGGGAAACGCTCACCATTTCTCGGGGATGCGTCCGGGGGCACAAAGCGGACCCACGAAATGATGACGGAGAAGGTGGACTGTTCACGAAGGAAAACCTGCAACCCCTTTCCACAACCACAGCTCATACTCCTCTGCACCGACCCCGCAGCTGCCCCCTTGCAATGGCCTGTTTTCCTTTTTCAGAGATTCTTGAATACATACTGCAAATATATTCCTTTACACACTGATTTCTAACAAAGAACGTCCCCCCCCCCCCAAAAAAAAAAAGACAGGATATTGGCAATATCTGAGCACTGTCTACGCTTACTGGTCAGAGGAAGAAACTGCTTCTTCCTCTTTGTATCTTTAGCCAGCTTTGTGTGTATATATTCTACCTCCTGAATAGAATTTATCCTGCTTCTCAACAATAGCAGAGTTTCATCGCTAGGTGGGTGGGGGGGGGGGGGGGGGGGGGGGGGGGGGGGGGAAGCGGGACCTCATCCAAATTTAAATTAACTCAAAATAAAAAAACCAGAAACCAGAAATAGTGAATAAGGTTAGTAAGTCAAGGCCAAGAGTCTGAGCCATGAAATGATGCCAGATGTCCAGGTTCTACCACAAGTGAAAGTACCGGCAAGAAGAGACTTTATTTATTCTACGAGCTTAGAAGGGAGATGAAATCGTAAGGTCTGAGGTGAATTAAAACTTTAATACCCAGGCTAGAAGTAAAATTTACATCGAGCTATGCTGCCTAGATGCTTGCTTGAACGAGGCACTGTCTGAGGCATTTCAGGGCCATAAACAATAAAAAGAATGGAAAATTTACTGGTCTAATGGATGAATCACAACCAAAATCCACTGACCAATTCCCATATGCTACATTGTGCTGGACATGACATAAATGCACGAACATGTCTTCCTCACCCAGCAAAGGTAAGTAAAAGTATCCTCATTTTACAGATGAAGAAACTGAGGCTCAATAAAGGTTCAGCAAGCCACACACAGCTGACAAGTGATAAAACCAGGACATGTGGCTTCACAGGTCACTCTGGCTTATTATATGGAGGAGTCAGGCCAGTGAAGAGTCCTCTCCCTCCTCTAAGAAGCATGGCAAAGGCATTGTGAGGGAGGTGGTGCACGGAGCCCCGGAGGGTGGCTGGGATTTCCAGCAGAGGCAGTTCCAGGGAACAAAACTGCCTCAGTGAGGAGGCAGGACAGAGCAAGGCTGTATTTGGGGAGCTTATATAGCTTTTCTGAACTGCGAGGGAAGGAGGCCAGCCTAAACCATTTTCCCTCCCTTAGACACGCATTTCTCAAAGTGTGCTCAGCATCGGGGGTTTCAAGACCCTTTCAGGGGTCTGCAAAGTCAAAACTGTCTTTATAATAATATTGAGACATTTTCTACTTTTTTCACTGTCTTGATATTTGCATAGGTATTGAAAAAAAGTAATGGTGGGTAAAACTGTGGGCAGCTCAGGATCAATCCAGTGGCATGAAGTGGTACTAATAGACATTGTTTGCCATAAAATACATACAAAAATATACATATTACATGTATGTATAAAAATGTCCTCGAAGCAATGAAGTTAGTAAATCTTGACCATGGGGTAAATATCTCTTTAGTATTCTTTGGGGGACTGTGTATAAAACACTCCTGTTTACGCGGGCTGCCTGGGTGGATCAGTGGGTTCAGGGTCTGACTCTTGATTTCGGCTCAGGTCATGATCTCACTGTCATGGGATAGGACCCACATCAGGCTCTGCACTGATAGTATGGAGCCTGCTTGGGATTCTCTCTCTTCCCCTCTCTCTGCCCCTCTGCTGCTCATGTGCACAAAATAAATAAATAAACATTAAAAAAGAACATGTTTGTGACGGTTTGAATTATGAGCTCAACTAGCCACCTTTTCCAGTACAACAACATTTTTACTTGAAAGAGCAAGTGGCAATGTATTTACTCTGATCTGAGCATTTGGTAGCTATGTGCTCAAAGAAGGACAAAGCCGTGGGGCTCAGCTACGTGCCGGAGGTGCCGTGTGCCGGCACATCACAGAAAACAGCTCACAGGGCTTGTTGGCAATGGTAAACTTTGAGCTTCCGAGCAGAAACCAGAGTTTGAAAAAACTTTCATCCATCGCCGTGAGTATGACAGCTTCTCAATACTTAAAGGCTTTCCGGATGAGACTTGTGGTGATATTAATGTGCTTTCTTTTTTTTCCTTTCTTTTAAGTTTATTTATTTATTTTGAGAAAGAGAGAGTGAGAATGTGCACAAGAGAGAGCATGTGTGGTGGGAGAGCAGGGAAGGGGCAGTGAGAGAGGGAGAGACAAGGATTAGGGAGAGAAAACCTTAAGCTGCACTGTCATCATGGAGCCCGATGTGGGGTTCGATCCCATGAACCGTGGGATCATGACCTGAGCCAAAATCAAGAGTCAGAGCTTAACCAGCTGAGCCAGTCAGGTCCCCAGGACTCCTTGATACCGTATAACGAAGTGTGTCAGTATTTGGAAGAGCACATACCTCAGTGAACCATCTGTTCCCAACGAACAAAGCATGAGATATTCGACCACTGTATGCAAATGGACTGGTGGATTTTAATGAAATAAGTACAAAAAGTTCACTGATGTGATTTCAGATTCCACATTGTAACTAAGCTTTGAGAAATGACCACTTGTCAAGTTGTGGTGTAAAATCAGAGAAGAGTATCCACAAATTTCTGAAAAAAGTTATTAAAACATCCACCCTCCCGTTCTCCAACCATCTAGCTTTGTAAGGCCTGACTTTCTTCATACATTTCAATCAAGTCACACTGTAGCAGACTGACAGCACAACCAGTATGACATTCCAATGGCCTCAAATTAAGTCAGATATTAAGGAGATTTGGAACAAAAAAAAAGGACATCGGTCTCACCACATTCTGTGATTTGTAAGATACAGCTATTTTTCATAAAAATATAGTAACACGTAATAGTTTCTTATTTTAAATGAAGCAACCATTTAAAAATCTCTTATTTTAGGGGTGCCTGGGTGGCTCAGTGGGCTAAGCGTCAGACTCTTGATTTCAGCTCAGGTTATGATCTCATGATTTATGAGTTCGAGCCTGGCGCTTGGCTTTATGCTGGGAGCCTGCTTGGGATTCCCGGTCTCTCTCTCAAAATAAATAAACTTAAAAAAATTTATTTTAATTTCTCACGTTGTAAATAGCAGTAGATATAACCTATATAAGCAAAAACTTTTTGGGGTCTCTTTTTTTAAAAATTTTAATTTCAATATAATCAGCATACAATGTTATATTAGTTTCAGGTGTATACATAGTGTACACAACATATGTCTTCTATATATTACTCAGTGCTCTTGGTAAGTGTACTTTTAATCCCCTTTACCTCTTTCACTCATCCCTCACCCACCTCCCCTCTGGTAGCCATTAGTTTGTTCTTTATGGTTAAGATTTTTTTGGGGTCTTTCTTTTTCCCTGTTTGTTTGTTTCTTAAATTCCATGAGTGAAATCATATGGTATTTGTCTTTCTCTGACTGACTTATTTCACTTAGCACTATAGCTTCTAAATCCATCCATGTTGTCATAAATGGCAAGATTTCATTCTTTTTTTTTTTTTTTTATAGCTGAGTAATATTCCATTGTATATATACCATATCTTTACCCATTCATCTATCGGTAGACACTTGGGCTGCTTCCATATCTTGGCTATTGTAAATAACACTGCAAGAAACATAGGGGTGCACGTATCTTTTCAAATTAGTGTTTTTATTTTTTGGGTAAATACCCAATAGTGCAATTACTAGATTATATGGCAATTCTATTTTAATTTTTTGAGGAACTTCCTATTTTCCGCAGGAGCTATAGTGGGGTCCTCTTTTAAGAATGAAGGAGTCTGAGATAAAAAAAAATTTTTTCGAGATCTACTGGCAAAGGCCAAAGGGTGGTAAGCTTTTCCTGAAAGGCTCAGCAGGTACTGTTTTAGGTTCTGTGGTCAAAAACAGTTTCTGTGGTGTGTACTTAACTCTGTCGCTATAGCACAAAAGCACCCACATGTGATACAGAAACGCTAGCCATGGCAGCGTTCCAATAAAACTTTATTTACAAAAATGGCCAAGTTGGATCTACCAGGCAGGCAGGTCATAGCTTGCCAACTCCTACCTTGGACATTCTCCCCCTAAGTCAGGGATCCAAGAATCCGCTCACCCCACTCCGCTCGGAATCCTGCTGGTGTGCCTCTCACTCAAAGTCTCTGAAATAGGCAGCCTCCGGGCCTGGGCCCTCAGCTCACGCCCTATTCCTTCAGGTCTGCTGTAGTGTCGTCTCAGTGAAACCCTCCCCGACACCTGCTTAAGCTGTATCCTTCCCCACTCTTTAGTTCCATCCATAGTACTTAGCACTTCTTAACATCCTACGGGATTTACTCCCTATTTACTTTTTGTCCATCTTTACCCACCACAATGTCAGCTTTGAGTACAGCATTGGTCTGTTTCGTTCATCACACTATTCCTGGCACCTCGTTGGCGTTCAACAAATAACTTGTTGAAAAACTCAGACGTGTTACTTCCTGATGTGCAAAAGTCTTCTGGGAAAGCCTGCAGGCGATCCTTGTTTAACTCGAAGGAGAGCACTGTTAGGTTAATTGCCTGGTGGCTTTAAGCTCTGAGCAGCAAATAAGTTGTTTAGCATGATCGATTACAACGGTTGCTTAATTACTTAATAAAAATGGACACAGTCTTACCTTTAAGTCGTATTTCCTATATACAGATAAACGGTGGCTGAACACATTTCTTGTAACAATCACGTATATTTCAACTCCATCAACATTAAGCCGGTACATGCCCAAGAATTGGGGAAGAAGGGTGATTCCATGACATTCTACTATATACTGTACAGGAGAGAGAGAGGAACAAAGTATGCAGTCAAAAGGTGCTCATTCAGATGTAAAATAAAACTCTTCTGCCTATGACGTGTGGACAAAGCAAAACCCTCCAACCATTAAGGTCCTATTTACAGAAAATGATGCTGTTTATAGTGCCTGACACAGGATCTGTGTTTGCCAAGTTGACACAGATAAGAAAATACAACTTTATCTCCAAAGAGGTAGTTTTTTTCCCTAACATTCCAAACTAATTTGTAAAGTCAAATCTTGGATTTGTTAGACAAGAGGGCAAGTGATTGGTCTATTTGCTAATTCCTCTGAAGGGAAATCACACCCTACCTTAGGGCCGCCCCCTTCCTCCCCAAAAGCCCAGGTGATGACTTCAGGAGGCTGAGGGAGAGTCACTTGGCCACTAAGATTAGTGCTTTTTTCTTTTTTTTGAGAGAGAGAGAGAGAGAGACAGAGTGAGCAGGGAAGGGGCAGAGAGAGAGGGAGACACAGAATCTGAAACAGGCTCCAGGCTCTGAGCTGGCTGTCAGCACAGAGCCCAGCACGGGGCTCGAACCCACGAACCGCAAGATCATGACCTGAGCCGAAGTCGGACGCTTAACTGACTGAGCCACCCAGGCGCCCCTAAGATTAATGCTTTTAACAGTGTTATTAAAGTACAGTGTTGAAGATGTGATTAGAGAGGATACTGTGGAGACAGCTCCGCGTTCGAAGCTGGGACAGATGGGCTCTAGTTTGGGCTGTTTCTCACCCACTGCTCTGATGTCTCGAGCTAAGTGGCCCGCCAGAGCCGCGCATGAAGGGAGGGTGCCATGCCACCAGAGTGCTTGATCCTGCCCTATAGACAGGACAAACGGAGATTCTCTGGCCTGTTGTTGGATTTCATCAAGGCCACTGGTCACCAGCTTCGACACCATTTCTGACGAAAGTTGTAAAAACACAACAGGAGTCTAGACGTATTGGTGACCATACCCTAAAGGGCCACAAGGTGGAGACACTTCTCTTTGAAAGCCAATCTTTATAAAATGGGTCCCACTGCACCTTTCCTTTCAAAGGAAAGTTAGGTTTTCCTTCCTTTAAAATGAAGGGGGAAAGACTATTTCAAAAAAGCTCTTTTAGGTCCTTGACATGTGTGAGACATCTCTAGGATGTGAACAGCATGAATAGTAAGATTCCAAAACTTTAATTAAAATCAAACACGGTGTGTGTATTTACACGGAGAAGCCTGGAAGAATGGTCACCAAGTGGTAACAGTGGATTTTTGGGTAATTTTGCTTTCTTCCCTTTTTTATTTTTAAAAAAATTATATTGTTTGAATTTTTCCCTTTTACAATGGGCATTTTATAAAAATAAAATGTCCTTTCAAACTTTCTAGTGGTAAACACTGCTAATAATTAACTCTGATAAAATTTAAGTATCTTCAGAGGGAAAAAAAATCTTTATTTTTATCACTAAAGATGGACAGCATCAGAACATGTGTTGATAGGTGATACCCAGAGTTTTGGCAGGTTTTAAAGTGCCCTTGCCCTTTGGTTTGTTGTTGTTGTTGTTGTTGTTGTTTTACTATATTGACTCTCACCAACAGATTTTAATTTGATACATTTTCTGAGTAGAGTCTCACTTCAATTTGTTCTTAATTTGAAGTCAGATCAGTGGAACATTTTCTATTTGTCTCTCAAAAAATAGTAAATTGGGGCACCTGGGTGACTCAGTTAAGTGTCTGACTTCAGGTCAGGTCACGATCTCACAGTTCATGAGTTCGAGCCCCACATTGGGCTCTGTGCTGACAGCTCAGAGCCTGGAGCCTGCTTCGGATTCTTTGTCTCCCTCTGCCCCTCCCCCCTTCTCAAAAATAAGCATTTAAAAAAACCCACTCAATTAACTTGAGTTTTGCTGATACAAAACAGGCGGTAAAGAGCCACTGGTTGAAAATAAAACTTCTCACTTCTGACCAAGAGAAATAAAATGGGTGTTGTCCCCTCACCTCTGAAAAAAGACAGCTGGGTGAGCCTTAAAAACACGGAGACTAGAGGAGTCTACACTGTGTGAACACGGTGGAAAGAACGTTAAGTTTGGGAGCCAGAAAGAAAGCATTAGCATCCTGGTGTCTCGTTTTACCCGCTGTGGGACCTTGGGCAAGTTATTAAATCACTTTTCATTTTAGTTTCATTTTCTGGAAAATGAGCAACCATAATTCCTACCATGAGGGAAGGTTACTGTGAAGATCAGAGATAAAAGTATATGGAAACACTTCACACAATGCCTTGTGCCGCCTCCCCCCCACCGCCCTCCCTCCCCCCCCACCGCCCTCCCTCCTACTGTAGGCGACAACAATAATAGTAACTATTCTTGTCATTCAAAACTCTCATAAGAGACTTCAGCGTTACACCCATCTGGTTTGTCCTCCAAACTCACGCACAGGCATGGGCTGGAGTCTGCTCTGAGGCAGGCTCTGTGTAGCTCTTTTGGGGGCCCAGGGGGCGTGTCCCCTGCCCTGGGGGTGGGGGGGGGCACGCACCAGTTTCAGTTTGTGCTCAGGTTATTCTCATCCTAGCCCATCTTTTACAAGTCCTGCCAGTAGATGAAGGCTTTTTAATCAAAATCTCTGTGTAATGGGGCACCTGGGTGGCTCAGTGGGTTAAGTGTAGGACTTTAGCTCAGGTCATGATCTCATGGTTCGTGAGCTGGAGCACCATGTCGGGCTCTGTTCTGACAGCTCAGAGCCTGGAGCCTGCCTCGGATTCTGTGTCTCCCCTTCTCTGCCCCTCCCCCACTCGTGCTCACTCGCTCTCTCTCTAAATAAACATTAAAAAAATTTTAAATATATATATTTTTAAAATCTCTGTGTAAAGTCACAAAGCATCGTGAAACAGAGTGAATACTATTTTTCAGGTTATGAATATGATCCAGAAACTCTGAATACTGTACAGGAAATCATTGATAAGTTTTCCCCCCCACAGTAAAACACCCATACAAATTACATCCTACAACTCCTCTCCCTTTAAGATTAAATAAATTACTACAGATAAAAATTAGCCCATTTGATCTGCATCTCCAAACTTCCACATGCACCTGTTTTCAGAGGTGTGGCTCATGTATGAGCTTCTTTGATGCACGTCTTGAATATACACAGAACCATATCCCGTATTCAAGCCTACTGTATAGGATTCCAGTACCAACGAGCAGCAGTTGGTGCCGAAGGTTTAGAAAGCATTTACCAGGGGCACTTGGGCAGCAGTCGGTTAAGCATCCAACTTTGGCTCAGGTCACGATCTCACAGTTTGTGAGTTCGAGCCCCGCGTCAGGCTCTGTGCTGACAGCTCAGAGCCTGGAGCCTGTTTCAGATTCTGTGTCTCCCTCTCTCTCTGGCCCTCCCCTGCTCACACTCTGTCTCTCTCTCTCTCTCTCTCTCAAAAATAAATAAACATTAGAAAGCATTTACAGGTCAAACTTGGCAGAAGTGAGATTCTACCCATTAACTGAATTTCTGGGAAAAGATTACAGGGTTTCATGACGGGAGAGGGACTCTGGGCCAGCTCTGTGAGCGCCGGGGCTGGGGACCAGCGCCCTAGCAGGCGGGTCGCTGCGCGTGGGAGCTAGCACCAAGTGGCCTGAATGCTCCTCCTGTCGGGTCACCAGCTGACCCAGGAGATGCCGCACGCCAAGTGCAACGCCAGTGGTCATGTGTGCAAACCACACGCACAAACTACTGGGGCCTTCCCACATCCCAGGAGACTGTGCGTTCTCGGCCAGGGCTGTAGCTGGGCCCTTTGCATGACTCAGCCACGTGGTGCTGCCAGGGGCCCTCCCAGTCCGGCTCCGCATTCACTAGCTGTGTATCCTTCAGGGAATTACTCAACCTCTCTGTGAGTCTGTGTTTGGAGAAGAGGGGTGGCAGCAGTACTGAGGGCACAGGGTGAAGAATGTGAAGAATGTGAAGGCCAAGGGAACGGGTTTGGGGGTACTCACTGCCCATGAGTCCAGCCGCAGCAAGATGAAACCAGGACCCTGGGGGAGGGGGGAAAAGGTAGGAGGTAGGAGAGACTTTCTAGGGCACCTGATGTGTTCCCAAAATGCTGAGAAATGAATTTTATTTATTTAAATTTTTAAAAAATGTTTATTTTTGAGAGAGAGAGAGAACAAGTGGGGGAGGGGCAGAGAGAGAGGGGGACTGAGGATCCATAGCGGGCTGTGCTGACCGCAAGGAACCTGATGGGGGCTTGAACTCTCAAACTGCGTGATCATATTCTGAGCTGAAGTTGGAAGCTTAACCGATGGCGCCACCCAGGTGCCCCTAGATTTTATTTTAATTATATACGTGTATATATATATATATATATATATATATATATATATTTAATGTTTATGTATTTATTTTTGAGAGAGAGAGAGTGCGCACAAGTGGTGAAGGGACAGAGACAAACAGAGAATCCTAAGCAGGCTCCAGGCTCTGGGCTGTCAGCACAGAGCTCAATGTGGGGCTCAAACTCATGACCTGAGCCGAAGATGGGCACTTAACCAACTAAGCCACCCAGGTGCCCCTTTATTTTCAATGCATGATGGGGACTCCCAATTTCAATGACTCTTCACAGAACGAAGGCTTTCCAGAAATCAATAATTTTGCGTATGTATGTGTTTATGTCTTTGTTTATAAAGTGAGGCGGTATTTTTGTAAATATAAAATAAACACTAAACAAACTGTATTTCTCTCTCATGTTGCTTTTAGGATCAAAACTCTGAGCACTTTCCCTTCAAGAACTTAAACATCATTGATGATTTGACCTGACAACTTGGACAAGAATGCTTCAAAAATGGTAAGAAAGGCATACACTGGGGCCACTATAATATTGTGCGTTTCTTTAATAACCAGGTATTTGCCAGGAGCACCCTCTGGTTGTTTTTTTTTTTTTTTTTTTTTAATAGTTAAAAACATCCTCAGCAGCTAATAATTATTTTAAAATTTTTAATGTTTGTTTTTGAGAGAGTGAGCAAGCGCTAGCAGGGGAAGGGCAGAGAGAGAGGGAGACACAGAATCTGAAGCAGGCTCCAGGCTCTGAGCTGTCAGCACAGAGCCCTATGCGGGGCCTGAACCCACAGACCGTGAGATCATGACCTGAGCTGAAGTCAGACACCGAACCGACTGAGCCACCCAGGTGGCCCCAGCACCTACTAATTATTAATTTCTTTTGAACACTGCTGATTCAATCACAAAATAATCTAAGGAAACCTTTGCTTCCTCCCTTCTACAGACTTAATTTTCAGATTACAAGGATAGAGAAATAACAATTTAATACTGAGGATGACTCCTTCAGAAAGGTATACATATTTCTTTCACTTTCAGCCCCTGTCCCGATGTGGCTGCAAGGCAGGCCTTCCCTAGTCACACGGGGCTTCCCTACCTGCTCTGTTAATACCTCAATCTACAGGCTCAGGGGGTGCAGTGCCCACGGTAGCCTGCTGGACTCCTTTCTAGAAGTCGGGAGGGGTCTGCAACTTCTGTCTTCTGCTACTCAAGGTCCCTAGGGAGCTACGGCCACAAACGGACCAAACATTTGGCCACGCTGATCATCCACGTGCGGCTCAGAAAGCAGGAGTGCACATCAGACAGGAGAGAGGAGTCTTGTCCGAGAGCGAGGCCTGCACACACACCATCCCTTCAGTGAATCTAAAATACGGCATTTTCAGACACGCTCCCATCTGTGGCATAGCGCTGGCCTCTCTGGGTCACCTGCAGCCTAGCTCTTCTCTCACATCGGAGAAGCTCGGTCCGGCGCCCACCCTGGTGGCTTTCAAATGCCTGCAACTCCGCAATGACCGTGAGCTTTCAGCTGAATAGGCACTGAACTCGTACTCTCCAAGTTTAAAAAGTGAACTTGGTCATCATCAATTCTTCTTACACTTTCTATATGGAGCTAAAACAATCACAGTTATTCTTGGGGTCAGTGTTTATATTCTCAGTGTTACACTTCCTGCATTACCTACGCTTGCACTTTAAAATATTGTTTTTAGTAAGTATTTTTCACTTTTGTATTTTCATGGCTGGATACCTCCTGTTACCTGTTATTTATCATGGAGTGGCTTCTGTTTTTTCAAGAGGACTCTCAGAAACTTGTATTTGCTGGCAATGTTAGTGTTTCCAACACTAACAGTTTTTACTTTCTTATGTCTTCTTTTAAAAATGTGCTTGTTGGGGCAGTGCCTGAGTGGCTCAGTTGGTTAAGCATCAGACTCCTGACTTCGGCTCAGGTCATCATCTCATAGTTCGTGAGATTGAGCCCTGCATCGGGCTCCACACCGAGTCTGGAGGCTGCTTGGGTTCTCTCTCTCCCTCTCTCTCTCTGCCCCTCCCCAACTTGTGCTTTCTCTCTCTCAAAATAAACAAACATTTTTAAAAAATGTACTTGTTGGAGGGGCGCCTGGTAGCTCAGTCAGTTAAATGTCCAACTTCGGCTCAGGTTGTGATCTCACAGTTTGTGGGTTCAAGCCCCGCATCGACAGCTCAGAAGTTGGAGCCTGCTTCAGATTCTATGTCTCCTTCTCTCTCTGCCCCTCCCCTGCTTGTGTTCTGTCTCGGTCTCCCTTTCTCAAAAATAAATGTTTTTTTAAAAAATGTACTTGTTCAGGAAAAAAAATGTATTTGGGCGCCTGGCTGGCTCACTTGGAAAAACATGCAACTCTTGAACTTGGAGTTGTGAGTTTGAGTCCCATGTTGGGTGTATAGATTACTGGCTCAGTCAGCTGAGTGGCTGACTTTGGCTCAGGTCATGATCTCACACCTCGTGGGTTCGAGCCCCACATTGGTCTCTGTGCTGACAGCTCAGAGCCTGGAGCCTGCTTCAGATTCTGTGTCTCCCTCCCTCTGCCCTTCTTCTCCCACTCACACTGTCTCTCTCTCTCTCAAAAATAAACAAACATTAAAAAAAATTATTTTAAAAATGTACTTGTAAAGATTCCATGGTATAATCAGTAAAACCAAATTTCATCTCGTCATCATTCCTCCTTAGAACTTTCTCCTATATAGCTACCGGTTTGCCAGCACCGTAATACAATGATAAATCAACGTGGTGAAATCAGAATTTTTAAAACCTATAAAACAAAACCACCACCACGAGGTCTCCGTTTCCTTTGCTCACAGGCATTCAACAAGAATAACGAGTATTATGAATCCCTGATTTGCTGCTCTTCTCGTCCAAGATGAAATGCCATGAAGAGACGCACGGCTGACTGAAGGTTTCAGCAGAGAGGGCGCTAAGTGACGTCCCGCAACAGATAAATATTTATAGCTCTGCATGCAGTGTGAACCTGGGCCCTTGGCTTCGGAAATTGCTGTTATTATCATGTTTCACTCATTTTTCTAGAGGCCTGAAGTGACAATTTAATATAGCATCAAATTAATACTTCAACGAAAAGCCTTGTTTCCTTTAATGTTTCTGAAAGGTTAAATGATCTGTAATCCGTATTGTGCCTCTGGCCATGTTTATTGATCACCACGACAACAAGAGAGAAGGAAGAGAGAGAAAGAAAGCCAGCCCGAAATGAAATGAAGGGAATGCTTTGTTTCACACTGACCAGACAAATAAAGAAATCCAAATTTAACTTGAACGGATGTTTGGGTGAAGGTGGTCTTTTAAGTGTCAGCCAATGTAATTTACTTTGGTTTCAAACAGTTTGAGGTGGAAAAAAAAAAAAAAGAATGTAGAGATGACTACGTTTAAGCGAATATAAATGCCAAATGACTGCCTTTCTTAAAATTGATGGAATTGGGTTTAAAAGGAAAAAACGGGGGGCGCCTGGCTGCCTCGCTTGGAGGAGCACATGACTCTTGATCTAAGGGTCATGAGTTCTAACCCCATGTTCAGTGTAGGGATTACTAAAAATAAATAAATAATTAAATAAACAAGTAAACTTAAAACGATGAAGGGAACCCACATTCCTCGGTCGTGTTTGCAAACATTCAATAGTAGTGAGAAAATGCGGGATTATACAAAACACAGCTGGATGCAATCACTGCCCCTGTTTTTTACACTGTAACGAAGACCTGGGAACACCATGGTCATTACAGACGCAATGACTTTGTAAAAACGACTCTATCATGATTGTGGACGGGGCAGGCACCTGGGCCGCTCCGTTCAGCATCAGACTCTTGGTCTCATCTCAGGTCCTGATCTCACAGTTTGTGAATCTGAGCCCCACATCAGGCTCCGTGCTGGTGGCGTGGAGCCTGCTTGGGATTCTCTCTCTCTCCCTCTCTCTCTCTGCACCCCCCTCCTTCATGCTACTTCGGACTCTCTCAAAATAAATACACTTAAAAAAAGAAAATAAGGGCAGGCGGCATTTGTTCCTAGACTACGATGAAGATGCAGAATGGCTGTTCCAGCCTCACCCTATGGAGGTCTGAGGCCCGAAGGCCCCCACTAGAACCACGCTCGGTGGGAGGCTGAGCTGGTCAGAGAAGGCGGGTTCTAGAACCACCCTCTTGCCCACCAAGCAGTCAGGAGCCAGGTCCCCGTGGGAAGGTCGCCCTGACTGTTGTCAGCAGACAACAAATTCAGGTTCCCAGAAATGACAGAGGTCAGGACTATCAGAAACAGAATTCAAACAGCTACACATAAAACGTTTAAAAACCAGAAGATGAGGGGGCGCTCGGGTGGCTCAGCTGGTTAAGTGTCTGGCACTTGGTCTAAGCTCAGGTCTCCATCTCACAGGGCCGTGAGTTCAAAAGCCGCACTGGGCTTCATACTGGGTGTGAAGAGTACCCAATAAATAAATAAATTTTTTAAAAATTAAAAATAAAGACTGCAATCCAGCAATGAGCATATTAGAAGCAACTATCAGGAAGGAACTGGCAGATATTTAAAAGTGGAAGGAAAACGGAGTTACTGAAATAAAAAGCCCGTGGACAAGGACAGGTATGGCTGGACCGGGTACAGCTGAGGCGTCTCCCCGGAATCTCACGAGCAGAGATGTTTGCAGGCAGAAACTGGGAAAGAGAAGTGACGAGCTGCGGAGACCGCAATGAGAACATTCTAGCTGTTGGAGAGGCAAGAGGAGAAAGGCGATGTATAAAGGGAAAAGGTTGGTGGAATTTCCAGAAGCTTGAGGAAATGTGCTGCAAGAGGCGGGGCTGTGAAACCCTGAGACCCAACGGGTAGGACCCGGGAGCTGACGGCTCTGAGCGCCCCATTCATTAGCAAGCAGTGACTCCCCGCCTGCAAACCGGAGCTCGGGTGGGGGCACTCCCTGGGGCACCCGGAGATGGCAAAGGCCTTTCCTGATGTTTCTAGATGTTTCTAAGACCTAGAAAGGGAGCTGCAGCTTCTGAAGGCAGAGACCTGCTGGGAGCTCAGCTTTAGTCGCAGGGTTCCTCTGGGACTTACAACTTTAACGTACTTCTCAAATTGTTAATAGACCCCTTCTCCAGGCAGGGAGCCAAAATCCCAAGGGCAGACTCAGGAGTGTCTCCCCAGTTCTAGAAAGGAGGTACTGCCCTGCCACCTACCAAGCTTCATCAGCGTCACCTGGGAACACTTTAGAGATGCAGGATCTCAGGTCACCCCAGACCCACAGAGTCAGAATCTGTGTTGGCGCAGGAGGCTCACGTAATGCGTCTAGAATCAAAGTTCGAGAAGCTCTGATGCTTCTCCTTCTTCACCAACACTTGTTTTAACTGCTGGCTTTGGTGGTGCCTGTTTTCTGAGTTTTCCTCTGTCCTTGGCTCATTCTTTGAACAAGAACGCCGACACCACTATCCCTCATGGGAAGGTCAAAAGATACTCTAAGGAGGGTCCAAAAAGAGTTGAGCCTTCACTCTAAAATCCTTGGCTGAGATGCGAGGTGCTCACATAACATCCAGATTCGGCTCAAGTTACTGCTTCCCAAATCCAAAGGATAAAGAGGGATTTGGGGATTTATTTTACCAATTTTATCAGTTGATCATTTCAGTCATTTTGAAATTAAAAAAACAAAAATTTTAAACCTTGAATTTCAAACACTTAAAAGATAGTCTTAATGATAGATTCTTAGGCATTTCTTGATCATTTATACGAACTCGTTCCCTCTCCTAAAACCCCTAAAATTTTACTGACACTAAGTCTTAATTTCAGTTAACACTGAAGTTACAGAATACCAAAAATCCCAATGAATTCAAGCCACTAGGGGGGAAAATCACTCATTTAAAGAGGAAATAAGACATTCAAGTAGGTTCTTGACCATTTTTTTTTCCCTTTTTAAACACTCTCTTGACACTGTCAAGCTAGTCAGTGATAATCATCACGTACAAGACCCAAGCTTATTCTAGCCTGACAAAATTTGAAGAAGATGGCATTGACACCAAAACATTAGGTTATTTCCCCAAATAAAACAAACAAAAAACCAAATGAAGTAAAAGAGACTTATAAATGTTTGCTATGCTAAACAGAAATTTTCCATGCGTCTGAGAGACGCTACTGAGCAGAAATGAGGGTAGGATTTCGGCCGTATGTCAAGATGAAGGCAAGATGCCGGGGCTTCGGAAAAATTCCAACACCTTATGGTTTGTATCCTTGTAACTGTGCAACAGCACCGTACAACGCCGGAAACCAGGACCCCTTGTGGATTGAAAGAGTGCATGGTTTCAACACTGGGAGGGAGGAAACTAAGAAGAATAGAATTTATCTCATCCAGTCATTTGTATGGCACTGATCATATACCAACCTGAGCAGGTTGTAAATATTAATTCGCCTAATTAGCACAATACCCAATGAAGGAGGTCCCGTTGTCCAAATTTTATAGGCAGAGAAGTGGCGTGGAGAGGTTAGGTAACTTGCCCCAGGTCACGCAGCTGGTCAAGGGCAAAAGCGCAGCAGACAGTTCCAGAGTCTGACACTTGAACCCTCTACCACACCACTGGTGAGGCTGGCTCGTCAGAAGCTTAAATCCCAGGGAAAATTTTATTTAAACATCTAGCAATGTTCCACGTCTCCAGAGACTGGCCTTGACTCTGACCTTCCAGACCACAGCTGGAAGTCTGGGGGCGGGGCGGGGGTGTCATCAAAACAGAAAACAATGAAAGAAAAGAGAAGGGAAATGAGAAGTCAAAGGGCCAGCCCATGACCACAACCGTCAGAAAGGTCATCTGTTTACTCCATAGCAGACACCCTCTGGGAGGGCCGGTCCCGTCCGTGGACAGGTAATGTGGACATGCCTCGTTACTCGTCTAGGCATGTTCCAGGCAGTTCCGAGGCACAGCACATAAGAAGGTAAAAGGGACGAAAAGCAAGACGAAATAGATGAATTGACTGTCGCCACTGAAACAGGAGACAGCAATGCATGACTCAACATAAATCCCAGAATTAGCGCAGGGCTGCTCAAGGTGGGAAGTGAGGCCTGACGTGCATCCCAAACGCCTCTGAGCATCCCTGAACAGAACAGAGAACCACATCTCCTGGATTACAGGTGACGCAGCTGG
Organism: Hyaena hyaena; assembly: GCF_003009895.1. Taxonomy (NCBI): domain Eukaryota; kingdom Metazoa; phylum Chordata; class Mammalia; order Carnivora; family Hyaenidae; genus Hyaena; species Hyaena hyaena. The sequence continues at coordinate 2,539,487 of NW_024080703.1, read as the reverse complement.
TGTCTGATCGCCCAGGGCAGCTACCCTGGGGCACGTACAGGACTGACTCGGCCCTGTGGAAAACTACCCACGGCTTGTTGGAAGGTGGCCTGTGAGGAGAGCAGCATGAAGAAGGTTCAAGTTCTGTCTGGAGGAAGCCAGGCCGGCACGGTGCCAGGGAGCCTGTGCAAATCGCACCCTCTCGGGCACAATCGTGTCAACCCAGTATAATCGCCGGTGTGGTTTCAGCAGCCTATGATGATGATGTGCTTTTAAAGTCCTAGGAAATTCTGTGTCATACGGCTGTTTGCAAGGGTGACGTGTCTTGTGCGCCCGCCCCCTTTGTGGGGTGCTCCTTAAGACACCCCTGTCTGATCTCAGTACCAAGAACAGCTCCTCTGAACAGCTGATTTGTTTGTATCTTCAGGCACAGCGGCTGTGTAACTGACTCACTTGGTTTCTCTTTCCACTTTGGCTGCTAGGAAACCAGGGTCCGGTTACTGGGCCTCAGGGTCAGGTTACTGGGCCTCATGCTAGCAAGCATGCTGGTCACCACCACGTGACATTTTCGGCTCATCCCAGGCTCCGTTTTGTGCCTTCGCCCTCTCCTTCCCTCTTCTACCTTCCCTTTCTTCCCCCTGATTCTACCTTGTATTTCAAACTGCCTTGAAGGCCACCGTCTATCCTTTCTGGAATTAGGACAAGAGTACGTCTGTGGACAAATGAATGAATGAATGAATGAATGAATAAAACGTAGATGGGGACACGGAGATGCAGAGATGACCTAAGTAGCCATTTCCTAACAAGCTAGGATCTACGTCTCCTGCCTTTCAAGTTCCCTTCCTTTAAATAAATTGTATTAACAACGGTGATTCTCAGTCATTAAGACCGTTTATATTTAAAAGAATGTTTCTAAGAGGAAAGAAAAATCCAGATATTGGCTAATTGAGACTCTTCCGGATAAAGAATATACCGAGAAAACAACAATCTTCTAGCAGTGGAGCGAAAGGAAATCCTGAGTGTTGTGAAAGCCCCGAGAGCATGTCAACAGATTTGTTTGATCGCCGATGTATTTTAGGTAATACTGACACTATGTCAGATCTGCATGTTAGGTTAAAGGGACTACCCCAGAGAAAACGTTCTGAACAGTGATTTCTGTAAAGTCAAAAAATTCTGAACTCAACGTTGTCATCAAGAAGTTGATGCTTGAATTGCGTGTCACCTTTTATTAGGATGGTACCACAGTCATGTATCAGAAGAGTATGTTTTCACCAGTCACTTGAGGTATCACTTCGCTTTGAATGTTCTGAGACAATTTAGAGAAAGAATAAAAAGAATGTCTAAGGATGACATTAAGTTCCAGAGGGGGAGACATGAAATAGTAGACAGTTTAAAAGGCGAATAGTTAAAAACTGCATCTTCTAATTCAATGCATTCAGAAGCCAGTGCCTTAGCGTTCCCCCCTTCGCTCATGCTATCCTGGAATTTTAAAGTGTCCTTTATATTGTGGAATAGCATAAGTGCTGTAGAACAAGTTTCAAAAAGGCACAGATGTTATAAAAGATTTTTTAGATATGAAATAAATGAATTTACAGGCTGACTAATGTTTTTAGAAAACAAATCAGGAGCAGTCCCCAGTTTCCAGAAATAGAACACAGCTCAAAGACATGTACATTTCACTCCAAGCAGAATGCAATTGATCACACTTGCAAAGATGGGAAGATAAGCAACCACCAAGAAATAGTCCATGAGGTCAGAGCATCATGCATGACCATAAGGTAAAGAAGTTGATTTTTATTTTTATTTATTTAAAACATTTTAAAATGTTTATTTATTTTTGAAAGAGAGAGAGTGTGAGTGGGAAAGAGGCAGAGAGAGAGGGAGACACAGAATCCAAAGCAGGGCTCCAGGCTCTGAGCTATCAGCACAGAGCCCAATGCAGGGTTCGAACCCACGAACCGTGAGATCATGACCTGAGCCGAAGTTGGCCCCTTAATTGACTGACCACCCAGGCACCCCGGAAGCTGACTTTTAAACAGATATCTCAGAGCTCACAAGTCCAAACGAGCACTGCCATCGACGTAGTTGCCATGAGAGGCTGGTACTTAATAATGGTTCAGAATGCTTTGGTTGGCGCAGGAAGGGCCCTCAGCACTTTATTGGACTCTCTTCTGTGCTAGCCAGTCTTTCCCTGGAGGTATTTAGGGAACAAAGCAAGACTCTAAAAGCATGTGCGCACGCGTACGCGTTTTAGCATGTGGTTCAAACACCAGTTCTGAGGAGGAACACAGACTGTACTGTTATAAGCAGTGGTTGCATTCATGCCAGAGACTACAGCTTCTCAATATGACACGGTTGCTACTGTCTCGTGACTTGATGACAATGGTTACCGGCACCACATATTGAGCTCCTAAGGTATGGAAGACAGTGTGCTAAGTACCTGAGGTACATTCTCCCGTTTAACCTCCAGGACTCCAGAGTTAGGTGCTGTCACTATCTCCATTGTACACACAAATGAAGAAACTGAGGTTCTGAAGTCCAGAAGTCATGTGGTTAGTAGGCAACAGGGCTGGGATCTGAACCCAGGATTGTCTGATACTGGACTGACTGCATGATCTTATTCCAAAGTAAAAGCCTTTTGTATCTCTGGCTGGGCCCTGAGAACAGGTGTTCCACCAGGCACACTTATGCTCGAATTTACGGAGATTGAGAGAGGGAGAGAGAGGGAAAGAGAAGGAGAGAGACAGAGAGAACAAGATGGACAGATTGCTGCTCCCACAGGTACCTTCATTTTGTCCCCAGGGGATGAAAAGTGAAAAGGGGTGAAAAGGAGGCAGGAAACAGACAAACACCCACTTTCTAAAAACCAAATAATATTCTCAGACTGGGGTGGACCTTTCTGGGGCCAGGACAGGAAGAGACAGAGAAAACAGGACAGGATTTGGATGTATAAATGGATAAATCCTCGAGAGGTCAACACCTAATTTCTGGCATGGGTGAAACACTCTGAAATGTTGCCAAATCTTAAACCGAGTGATGTTAAAATCAGAACGGTAACCATCGAGGACTCTTATGCAGAAGAGGATTCACATGAAGAAATGGTTTATAAATAACTAATGATCTTCCTAGTATAAGAATTCCTAAATGTTAACGATCAGTAATCTGACGACAGTAATGTTAATAAGCCCAGCTAGAGGAGATTTTTTATGCCAAAAGTGTTCTCGTTATTTCCCAAACAATATCGTTGGCCGTGGTCATAATTCATTGTGAATTTCAGTTAACTTTCTCAAGAGTTTCAAATAAAGAAAAATTACCTGGTGGTATTTCTTCAAGATGTTGTGCATTTCGGCCACATCTTCACTTGTGATGGTCTTGATGATGTATCTCTTGTCGTAGGAAGTGTGGAATCGAGCCCCACTGCGTGCCTGGGAGTCATTGGGAAGGGGTGCGCTCCGCGTCAAGGAATTCTTTCCCATTGGGATAAGTTCAGGGGGAGGAGGGAAGAGACCGGTTAGAGGCATGGCTTTCTGATTTGCAGATCACATGCTGTCATCACAAGCTTTCAAACGCCTTTATGTTTGGAAGTAATTGGTGTTAAGTAGGATGGCAACATTATATATTCGTAGTGACCCAACCTGCTAGTCTTTCAAATGTAATGCAGGCAGCTTGGATATGTACTGTGCTTCTAATGTCCTTCAAGTAGGCGGATCCCTAGATTTACAATCAAAGTTATTTTGTTCACTTTGTTCTTTTCTTTAAAAAAGCTTTTTGTTAATGTTTGTTTATTTCTGAGAGAGAGATAGAGTGTGAGCGGGGGAGCAGCAGAGAGAGAGAGGGAGACACAGAATCTGAAGCAGGCTCCAGGCTCTGAGCTGTCAGCACAGAGCCTGACATGGGGCTCGAACTCAAGAACTGCAAGATTGTGAGACCTGAGCCGAAGTCGGACACTTAACTGACTGAGCCACCCAGGTGCCCCAATGTTAATTTATTTTTGAGAGAGAGAGAGAAAGCGTGTGTGAGCAGATGAGCAGGGGAGGGGCGGAGATAGAGACGGAGACAGGATCTGGAGCGGACCCTGTGTGGACAGCACAGAAGCCCAATGTAGGGCTCGAATTCACAAAGGGAGTCAGACCATGACCTGAGCCCAAGTCGGACATTTAACTGACTGAGCCACCCAGGCGCCCCAAATCTCCTGTTTTCTTAATCTCCAAGAAACCTCTCCCGCTCCCCCCCTGCTTCCCACACCGGTCGCTCAGACACTAGGATAACCTCCAGCCGCTGAGAAGCCTGGTCCCCACCCGGGCTACCCGTGCTCCTCGGTGTTGCCCTGCCCGCCCCCACTCGGCTGCGTCTGAGGGGTTCAAGGGCAAAGACTCCTTCCCTCGCCAACTTCCTCTCTACCGGTGGGCGCTCCAGAGGCCCCCATGAATATCTAGTGAAGGGGACACAGATGTCTTCGCAGAGGCAGGTGATCTCACTGTATCACGGAGTTTCAATGAAAGAGTTCCTGTGTCTGGTATATTCAAGTCTCAGTATCCTTTCCTTCCCTCCTACATGAAATGCAACAAGCCTTAGCTGTATGAGGCGGAACGATACTGCAGCGGCTACGACCTCCCGAAGGTGCGCCTGGTGCAGAGGGGGCAGGCACGTGCGCGGCCCGTCCCAGGCTGGGCGCTGGCGCCGCGGCAGTGCAATGTGCTGCTCGGACAGGGCGCGCCTCGATGGGGATGCAGCGGGAACACCTGTCAGGCGTGCAGCCGATGCTGCCGAGGGGCTGAACTTGCTTCCCTCAGTTTATTAGAAACTGGAGAGAGGGGGGAAAATCGATGTGACTTCCAGTGACTCCACATCACAGGATTGGGCAGTGTTAGGTTATTCTTAAGACAACTGAAATTCATTTGATAGACCGAGAGGGATGGAAATAATTTTCAGGATGAAAATGGCTATGTTCCTAAAAGGTTAATTCTCAATCACGTTGTTTTTTTGTTTTTTTTCTCTCAAAAAATTCTCCTTGGCCTGGCTTCCTATGAAGAAGTCAGAGTGAATTCCCCCTTTAGGGGTTTTAAATGCTAGCAAAAAAGGCAGTCATTACTACGGGCTAACGGTCTCACATTTCCCTCCCGCAGAGTAACCTGCAGAAAATTATTCCAGATACCTTCTTTTGGGAGGGGGGGTGGGGTAGACAGTAAAGGGTACCCGTGTTCTGCAAAGGACAGGAATTAGTGGTAGCATATTTACAGATCGCTTTTCTAGGTGTTATAGATACAGAAGTTGAACATTCAATCACACGCTACTGGGAAGACAAAGGCTGCATGGTAAGGGCTTCTCAAACTTTAATGAGCAACCAAATCACCTGGGATGGTGTTATAATGCGGATTCTGACCCAGCAGGGGTCGGGGGTTGGCATCAGAGGCAGCAGATGTTGCTGCTACAGCAGGTCTGTCTCCCGTGGGAGAATCCAGGGTCCACTGAGTGGTGGCTAATGACGTGTTTTGTGTGTGCCTAATGTGTAAGGTCCAATGCGTTAAGTGTGTCATAATTACACCCTTCCCTACATGAACACCCTGCCTGTTATATTCTGTCCAACTCTGCTTTGATTAAAATGGGAGACTTTAGAGTAAAGAATTCATTGCATTCGCTGTTTTAACTCATTAAAGAAATCTTTCATAATGATATGTACAAGGCAACGAGTGGGTTTCCCAAGGGCCCGGAGCGATTCATCAAAGCAGTAACTCCTTAGCTCCGATGCTACCTCCTTTCGAATTCTTCATCTTCCCCTTCAGTTTCAAATACATTGATAATCATTTATTATAGACTCTGCATGAGCATATTGCCCATGGCTTCATCCTGATCATAACACTTCACGGATTCTTATCTTGATTCTGCCTCAACTCAGTTTTTCAATAATCGCAGGAGTCATCCATCCCAGCCAACACTGCCTACTTCCAGTACGTGTAAAGATTTTTTTAAAGGCTCGTAGGTTTCAAATCATCTGTGAAGGATTCATCTCGGAGGGTGAGTCTGTGTGTGTCCCTGGAGAAGGCCGGTCAGAAATGTGCCCCCACTCAGCAGGGGCTCAGTGATGATGCTTTAGGACATTCGGGCCGTGATTAAAGAGAATGTGGCGAGAGTTCTTGGGGCAGCATGAAACTAACGCTTCCCTGATCGCAGATGGACTGAGGACAGTTTCGGCAAGGACGAGCGGAGGAGCAGAGGGGAGGGGGTCAGGGCTGTGTACTGACAGGACTCCCTGAGTGGCCTCAGTACAGTCCGCCACCCAGCAAAGCTGAATACGGAAATTCTTCAGTGTGCCCTGCTCTGTCCCAAAGGAAGAATAGACTGTAGAATCACACGGGATGGTTGGGGAGTTTGGGAGGTCAAGAGGGGGAAGGCCTGAGAGAGCAGAGCTTGGGGGTGACCTTCAAGGAGTCCCCGAAGGGACCCTCTATGGGTAAGTAATTCTCTGAACCCAAGAGCATGACAGTTGGAAAACAGCCAAGAACATGATCCCAAACCATTCCATTTACAGGCAAGAAAACAGAATCCCAGAGAGTGGAAATGACTTGCCTGCCTCAGTTCTTTAACCTCGGAGTGGGATGAGGTATGTGGAGGACCCTGCGGGGGCCTCCCTCCCTCCTGGGCTCCAGGATCTGGTGCGCATCAGCCGTGGGGCTGTGGATGCAGAGTCTCCCATGGCGACAAACGCCTTCTCATCACGACTTAGAGCATGAACGCACTGGCGCAAGCCCAATACCATCTTCAGGTTTGCAGTTTCGCCAAGTAAAGATAAACCATCGGTAAGAGCCTCAACACTCATGCAGCCCAGAGTCCTCAACGTATACTTTTATTAACATGTGTACTAATCTACCCTTATTCTAGGGCTGTTCGTTACTCAGCTTGGGGGGGGAGGGAGGGGAAGGGGGGGGTCAGGATAGGAGCTGTCTTCTCTCCAGGCAAAAGCTGAGGAGATGATGGATGGATGCGGAACAAAGCTTCAGGTCAGGGAAAGCATGTGAGGCTGAGCCCCGGGCATAGAGTCAGACGATTCGAGGGCACAGACAGCCCTAGAAGATGCCCGGCGCTGCATATTTCCACCAGTGCCACGCACTGGGGTGAGCGTGCCAATCCTGAGAAGTCTTCACCTTTCTGACCATGTGGCACAGTTCACTGTGTGTGTTTTAATTAGTTCACATGATCTGAAAACATGTGGGGGTTCTCATTCTCTTCTGGGGACTGCTCCTATCTGTACAGACTGCCCATCCTCTGTCTTTCCCTGCTTCAAATGGTCAGTGGTTTCTTGGCAAAGAAGGCCAAGGTTGGAAGAAGTAATCTTTCACTCCAGGAAGGCTCAATTCTGGCGCACTCCCCATAACACTACACTGGTGAGGAAAGAAAGAAATAGAAAAAGAAGTGAAGGCGAAACCTGCAAGCTAGGACAAGATTTTCACGGAAGAAAGAAGGTCTAGCTGAAGGCACCATTGAAAAAAAGAATCTTTCTAAGGGCGCCTGAGTGGCTCAGTCAGTTAAGCGTCTGACTCTTGCTTTCAGCTCAGGTTATTATCCCACGATTTCGTGGGTTTGAGCCCCTCAGCAGGATCTATGCTGACAGGGCAGAGCCTGCCTGAGATTCTCTCGTTCCCTCTCACCCTGCCCCTTCCCCGCTCATGTTGACTCATTCTCTCAAAATAAACTAAAAAAAAAAAAAAAAAAAAAAAAATTATTTCTCATCTTAACTGCCTGATTTAAAAGACCAAGCCTGAGATGAAAATCTGATCTAACTAAAGGCCTAAAAAGCACTATTTCCAAAATAAAATATGTACTGTCAGGAATGCTCACCCTGACCTACCTGTCTATGTGTATGAGAAAGCTGCAGGTAAAATTACCCAATGAAATCTGCCTAGAGAGCTCTGCTCTCACTAGGGAACAGATTTCCTGCCATGGACAAAGCTTAGAGAGTTATATATTCTGAAATAAGGTGCCATTTTAAAAATTCAAAATCTGGGATTTTGAACCTCTCAGTTCAAAAGTGTGAACATGCAAAACAAAGTGCTCTGGGGATATTCGGGGTCAAGGTCACAATACAATATAAAGGCAATCCAGGGCACTGGGGGTGTGAAATGTCCCATAACATCTTCCCAAGTCTAGAAGCCATTGGAAGAGAATGCATGATCACAAACCTACTCAGTACACACTCATCAAAAGACTGAACATTAAAACCATCTCTCTGTGTTTATTCATAGTTCTATCTATGAATAAAATCTATCTAAATATAATAAATAAAAATCTATCTAAAAATATTTGCTCATATTTTCTCAGGTTCACATTACCATACGTAGAGGACTGATGTTTCGAGTTCCAAACAGCGCTGGTGAGGAAACTAGGAGACGGCATAAACATGGCATTGGACACAGGAACTTTAGAAATCAAGACTATGAATTTGGACAAGTTATAAGCTCTTTGTGCCTCAGTTTCTAAATCTGTAGAAAGTAATAATGATGAGGATGATGATAATACGAATCAAAGTTTGCCTGGGAGTTAAATCAGATAATGTAAAGTTTGTATAATAGTGCCTGGAATACAGTAGTACTCAATAAATGATAGCTATTGTTATAAATAGCGAATTTCAACTTGGAAGATATTTAGAGGTTCAAATTGAGATCGACAGATGATTCTGCAGGTTACGAAATTTAAAATGAATGGCTTATAGGGGCGCCTGGGTGGCTCAGTCAGTGAAGCATCTGACTTTAGCTCAGGTCATGATCTTGCAGTTCAGGAGTTTGAGCCCTGCATTGGGCTCTGTGCTGATGGCTCAGAGCCTGGAGCCTGCTTAGGATTCTATGCCTCCCTCTCTCTCTACCCATTGCCCACTCACAATCTGTCTCTCTCTCTCTTTCTCAAAAATAAATAAACATTAAAAAAAAATTGAAGGACTCATAGAATAAGTTCTTCTAATTTGCCCTTGATTACTCCCGTCCCCATCCTGGCCAAGCCTCTGGTTTGCATCCAGTAAAAATCAAGAGCCACACACTCTCCATTCACGTTTGCAGGTTATTTCCTACAGCCCTCCATAACAAGCACTTATGTTTTTATGAAAGAACTCAAAACATTTTATAAAGAGCCTTCAAGTTGAAAATTCCCACCCCACAAGGTCTTCCTTCTATCCTTGGCCCCTGCTAACCTCCATCAAAGAAGAAAAGGGGGTGGGGCAAGTGTCTAAAGAAATAGAAAGCACAGGGAGAGACAGCTGGGAGAGGTGGGTGACTCCTTCTTGAGGAAGAGGAGGAGGGGAGGAAAGAAGGCTGGCTGAAGATGCCCGTGAATTTGAAGGAACAGCAGAAGCGGTTGGGGTTGAAATCAGGAGAGCCCAATGTGCAGACCCTGTTGCCTCTGTTACCTCGAGGGAGAAACAAGAATAAAGGAGGGTGAGCAGGTGCCGGCTAAAGATGAGGGCTTGAGGAGAGGGGTGGAGGTTTGGAAAAGCAACCTTGGAACTGACCGTTTGGAAAATCACCTGTGTAATAGGCTGGCTTCCCATGAATCCACAATCCCATTTGATGAAGAGCCTTAAAAGACTCACTGTAATATTTAAAATATGAACTAACAGGGGCGCCTGGGTGGATCAGTGGGTTGAGCCTCTGACTTCGGCTCAGGTCATGATCTCATGGTCTGTGGGTTCGAGCCCCGCATCCGGCTCTGCACTGACAGCTCAGAGCCTGGAGCCTGCTTCAGATTCTGTGTCTCACTCTCTCTCTGCCCCTCCCCCGCTTACTCTCAGTCTCTTTCTCTTTCTCTCTCTCTCAAAAATAAATAAGCATTAAAATATGAATTAACAGACATTGATACAGTGACATTGATACCACCACTGCCCATAACGGTTACTTACAGGTTCTGGGTCTCAACATACATGGCAGAATAGAGTCAAAAGTCAAGGGCAATGAGCCCTCCCAACTCCCCTCTCCCACCCCTCTCTCTGCTGCCTGATTATCTGTGAAGAAAGTTGGACTTAATGTCTCTAAGTTTCCTTCTCACTCTACTAACTGGTGTTCAGTAATAGTTACTGTTGTTAGCTTGTAGAGATGTAGGAAATGGACAGTGATTTCCAATGGACAGTTGTTAGTTTAGGGGGAAATCTAATAAGTGGAAAACTAACTGCTGTTTTCTATCCTATGTTGTATCCTCTCTTCTATAGATTTGTTAGTTTCACATTATGAACTATGTACTTTTTTAAATTCACTTGTTCTCAATGGACATACTGTTATCACAACGTCCTACCCTCAGGAAAAAGGCAACCAAAATCAGTGGTGGAAGAAAAAACAAAATCATATATTGAATATAAGCTGATCTTAAACCACGAACATTCTTCTGTCTCAATGGTTTTACTGAGCTATAACTCACACACCACACAACTTACCTATTGCAAGTTCAATGGCTTTTACACAGAGTTAACCATCACCACGGTGAATTCTGATACATTTTCATCACCTCAAAAAGACACCTGTACATTCTGACAGTCACTCCCATTCTGACCCCTCCCCGGGAAACCACAAATCCATGGTCTTCTAGGTTTGCCTGTTCTGGACGTTTCACATAAACACTCCCACAGTAGAGAGGCATTTATAACAGAACCGAACTTTCTTCCCGCCAAGTCCCTGAGGTGACCGACTGTGCTCACTTGTAGATGCTGGGCTGTCCTTGGGCAAGTGAAGGGACATCACAGGCACCCTGTCCTCGGTCCAGTGCAGTGGACACATTACAGCCAGCGACTGTCGCTTCTTGGGGTGCTCACAGGCTTGCTGGGAGTTGGGGGAAGAATGAGCTCTGACAAAAACGGAAGTTCTAGGGCAGAGCTATTAGAGGGAGGGCAGGTAATGATACGACAACTTAGTCCAGCTTTGCTTGGCTATCTTGCCATTTGGTAAGTGCGCTTTCTTTCGGCACCTCCATTTTCCACCGCCAAATATATTACTGATCTTACACAGCACCCCGTCCCAAGCCCTGACAGCTGTGCTTGAAGCTCTGGTGACATGTGAGCCCTCAGCAGGAAAGAGAGGAAGATAATGAGAGATGGAGCTCACTCTTCAATGGCCTTCTTGCGCTTCTAATTGGAAATTTGTTGTCATTTCCCTTCAGAAAGGGATTAATGGCGCCATCCCTCCTCCCCACTCCACTACGGTCTACACTGAAGATGTTTGTTTCCACAGCAGGAGGTCCGGGATTAGTGGGGCCCCCAGAACAGTGGAGGAAATGTAAAGGTCAATTTAATTAGCTCATTCTTACCGGCGATCTTCTAACGTCTCTCATGAAAATGTCATGATTTAGTAACCGCTACAGGCCCATGTGAATTTTTTTAATACCCAGGCATTTTGAACACTTCATTCCCCTAGTCGTATGCATTTTTGGTCCCCGCCCATCCCGTTTTGATACGGGTTTGCATTTCTGTTAAAAATCACGTACGGAAGGTTTTTATTTTTAATCAACAGAAAGGCCACTTAAAATGAAGCCTGCCGTGCTCCAACGTATAAAGGCCACCATCTTACAAAGAGAACGTGTCAATATTGCACACAAGAACCTTGGCGACGGTCATCCACTCGAGACGACTTAATAACAGACTCAGAGAGTTGACAGCTGGGAGGGCCTCAGCAAACGTCACACCCTTCTCCCTCATTTCACAGATGAGAACACTGAGACCAACCAGGAACAAGTGACCGGATGTAGCCACAGCCACTGGTCACTGAAGATCCAAGACTCAAACCTGACTCCTCGCTCCCAGGAAACATTCTTTTTCCCAACCCTCAATACCTGTTTCATGGACTTGAACCTGGAAGCCAATAGCTTCCTGCTGACAACTCAGAGTCATGATTACATGCCTCGAATCACAAGGCAGAAAGCCAGGAGCAAGCACCCAATGAGGCTGCTTTCTGGGTTTGCATTTGACAGATCTGAGAAAGCACAGATGGTCCTCTGACCTCGTCGGAGAGGTAAAGACCAACGCGCTAACTTAAACATCATCATCAAGGATTTATTAAATGCCCACTGTGTTCAAAGCCGCAGGGTAAGCTCTTCGGGAATTTCAAAGAAAGTCTGAGCTGTGATCCCAGGCGTGGAGTGGCTTTCATTAAAAAGGGGAGCAAGAGACATTGCAATTTAACACTTATCAATAATGAAACAACAGAGGAACGAAGGACCCAACAGTGAATGGTAATGACCAGGACACAGAGAGCAGCGCTGCAGGAACTTGGCAGAGCGCCACAAGATGTCCTTTAAGAACCTCAGTCGGTTAAGCATCTGACTTTGGCTCAGGTCATGAGCTTGTGGTTTGGGAGTTTGAGCCCCACATAGGGCTCCGCGCTGACAGTGCAGACCCTGCCTGGGATTCTCTCTCCCTCTCTCTCTCTCTGCCCCTCTCCCCCACTTGTGCACTCTTTCTCTCTCTCAAAATAAGTAAATAAACTTAAAAAAAAAAAAAAAAACCTTGGGGGGCACCTGGGTGGCTCCATCAGTTAAGTGTCCAACTTCGGCTCAGGTCATGATCTCACAGCTCATGAGTTCAAGCCCCACGTCGGTTTCTGTGCTGACAGCTCAGAGCCTGGAGCCTGCTTCAGATTCTGTGTCTCCCTCTCTCTCTGCCCCTCCCCTGCTCATGCTGTCTCTCTCCCTCTCTCTGTCAAAAATAAATAAACATTAAAAGCTGTTTTAAAAAGTCAGTCTGGTAATTGATCGAGATTAAAATACTCCAGACCTTTGCCTAAGGGTCATAATAAGCAAACACAATGCCTAACCTAGACAGGCGCTCCCTGATGACTGTCCACTCCTGGTTGGGAATCACGGCTCCTAACCCAGCATGGGTTCAATGTGAGAAACGCAGGCAAACAGGAAGCCTGAGTGAGTTCTCATGTGGGGGCAGTAACTGTTTTAATTCATAAGAAAGAGCAGAAAAAGCACAAGAAAAAAAAATCTGATGATGTTTGATGGGTCGTGAGGGAGTTTTCCTGAAAGTGAGGAGACTGTCCCATCTGAGAAGAGCACCTCTGGCTTTCACCCCAGGAGGAGTTTCTGTCCGACACGCAGTGTGAGGCCCACAGAGGCCCACGAGTGGGAGAGGCTGTGAAGGAGCCGGCTCGAGAGACAAGGGTCTCAACAGGAAGAGAAAGAGTTGATAGGGTTCAAGGAGCAAGTGAGTTCCAGGCGGTGACAGTTTTAAGTAGGTCTGTCAAGAGCTAAGCACCTGCAGCCAATCCCTCCCAGGCCTGGGCCTCTGCTCCTGACCCCTGACCCTGACCCTGAGCACCACCCAGGCCGCCCCACTGCATGACGACCAGCAAGATCACGTCCACGTTCAAAAGGCTAAAACCTCAACCGCATCTTCCCCTCTCTCCTCCCCCCTCCCCCAGGGACTGGCACCCCTGCTCTCCCAGCCCCTCAGGATCCGGCAGGTGCGTTGGAGGTCTGTCAGGTGTGTCTCAGGAAGTGGCTCTCTGTGTCTTTGCCTTGTCGCTGCCAAGTGCCCTGGCTTGTGCCTCTTCACTTGCCGGGATATTTCACAGTCTCTGAGTTTCATAATCGCCTTTTCCTGCCTTCTGTATGTGGCCACCTCAGTTATCTTCAGGAAATCCACATGCTGTCGTATCATTCCCCGGTGCAGAATCCACAGGGCTGCTCTGGGGCCGAAGAATCTGGATCAAGTCTGCAGTCCGGCTGCCCACCTTTATCCCCACAGTCCCCCCGCCATCCAGGGGCTGTGCGTCTCCCGCTCTCGGCTGCCATGCTGTGGCCCAGAAGGCTTGCTGACCTTGGTCTACACCCCCCCCCCCACCCTCCCTCCCTTTCTGCTGTGCATATCTCCTACATGCCTGCCCGGAGCCAGGCCGGTGCCGGGAGACACACTAGCCTCGCTTCCTGCCCTCGGACAGTCTAAATGATGTTTGGGAAATCCACGTTTGAAAACACGACGGGCTCTGTGTTCTGCATATTTTTGTTTTCCAAAGTTCCTCGTGCTCTGAAGGTCTTAACACTTTAAAATGTTATTTTTAAACTTGAAACAAGAACATCAAAAGTTTAAGACGTTAGCTTTTAAAATCAATTATTTTTAAAATTAGAATTCTCTGTTACAAATACAAAGAAGAAGATGCATCCAATGCAAATAATGAGGGATTCTAATTCAGGAGACGCGGCAGGGGAAGAGTAAGCCTGGTATTATCCTCCACAGAGAACAAGAGGGCTCAGTTTCAATTATGTGGTGTGTTGAGGCTTAACTGCCTCATCCCTATCCTGTGGAACCTTCTGGTTTCTGGCGGGCAATCCTCTCCTGCAGCTCAGAAACTTCAAGTGAAGCCTCCCTTTGACTTCCCACACCTCTTGTAAAAGGTACTGATACTCTGAGACCGGAAAGAGGGATACAGCTATTCTTGGAGAAGAGGGGAAAATGATGTTTGGGTTTCTATAAATCTCATTAGCATCGAATACAGAATCTGATACGGAATAGTTTAATAACAAACAACGGGGTGCCTGGGTGCCTCAGTCGGTTAAGCATCCCACACTTCGGCTCAGGTGGTGATCTTGTGGCCTGTGGGTTCGAGCCCTGCTTCGGGCTCTGTGCTGACAGCTCAGACCCTGGAGCCTGCTTCAGATTCTGTGTCTCCCTCTCTCTCTGCCCTTCCCCCGCTTGTGTTTGTTCTCTCTCTCTCAAAAATAAATAAACCTAAAAAAAAAAAAAAAAAACCAGCTGTCTCTAGTTTTAAAAAACAAACAGAAAGGAATCCCTTTGCTTTGCCTTCCCTTCTGTATCCCCTATAAAACCTTGCACAGAGCCTGGCAGGCAGTAGGGTGGCCGGGGCCGCAGACAGAGAAGTGCAGTGTGGGTAACACAGAAGCCTCCATGGGGGGATCCATCTTAAAAGATGCCCTTTGTTGAAAGTATGGGAATGGGGAGTCACTTTGGCCCAACAATGAATGATCAGAAGACTATAACCCAACACTGCATGCTTTACAAACCAACAAAGTAATTTTAAAACACACTTATAAATTGGAGAAAGTTCTGAATCTGCAAGCACTGGACACACACATACACACCAACACAGAGGTGTGTGTGTGTGTGTGTGTGTTAAGTGATACTGTTATTAATGAAGAATATTCTAGAACCATTGTTTTCGAGAAAAAAAAAGTTTATTTTTAAAAGACATTCAAGAAACCCAAACCAGGGGAAAGACACAATTGTTTATAGCAGGAATGCTTTTCAATTCTTCTCAAGAAGTTTAAATTTGCTGCTAGAAGTCAATTAGGTAGGCTAATTCCTAGGTTCAACTTTTATCAGATTCATCAATACTGACTTATTCCAGGGGCAGGAGGAAGGCATTCACATACATGAGGCAGGTGGACACCATCCGCCCATTTGATTGAATGTGAAGGTCCGAACACTAAATGACCCAGGCAGCAGAGCACCTGATCGTTGCATTGATTCAAAGGCGCTTGTCCAACAGGCAAGCACTTCAGAAAAATAAACACCTCAAGGAAAAGCAGAGCAGTGTGAGGCCTTGGTCCCTTCTTGCAATCCAGTGCCGTCAAAAGATCAGACACCAGGTCTAACTGCACTTTTCAAATCAGATTGAGAAAGGGTATTTAACTGGGTACTACATATGGCAACTGATATGCATTCCTTGTTCTGGCCACGAGAAGTACAATGTCTGGGCAGGGGTGAGCTAATGTGCCAAGCAGCTGGGATAACGGTGCGGGTAGACCTGGCCTCTTCCCACTGCCGGGGCCCCCAGGCCTGGTCCGGGACCACAGTACCTCCACCGTCACCCTGGCAACGCTTGACGGCCCTCAGGGTCTGAACTCAGAGCTGGAGCTGGCACGACTTCCTCCTTTTTTCTAAACCAAGGAGCCAATGAAGTGGGTGGAGCCCACATTCACACTCGCATCATCAGTTTGAACAGTGGGGCCTGCCCCTCCCGAAACTTTTTTAAGAGGTAGAGGCTTTGGCCTGGGGAGGAAAACCAGCACATATCTCTGGTTGACTAAAGTCACTTTGAACACCCACATTTTTTTTTTTTTTTAAATAGAAATATAGTTGCCAAAGAGAAAGCAGCAATTTAAATGCCAAAAATACCGGGCGTAGCAGAGGAAAGGAGTGGTGTTCAAATGATTAATTATACTCACACCGGTTCTCCTCTGTACTGATCTCTCCTGCTAAGAGCTTAAGAGATTTGCCAATTAGCTCCACAATCCTCCTCCACTTGCCTAATTTGCCTTTAAAGTTTGTACTCAGCAATTTGAACTTACTTAAATATCAAGTTTACAGAGTTTTGTTTTTAGAGGCGGGGAAGGTGAAGGAAAACTGGCTCATGTCTTGGTATTTTTGCAATGAAACCAGTCATTTTAGGAAATTTTAAAAACTACTTTCATCTACTACAGTACAAATTTTAGGCTGTAAAGGGTCCATTTTCAATCTCACTGGGCAGCGCTGATTATGGGAAGAAACATAAGGACTTCATTTTGGTTACAAATTGAGGGACTAACAAGATCTTGGAGTATAGGCCCTTAAAAGCCAGTTTTTGTGAAATGCCAGTGTAGTTGCTTTACTTAAAAAAAGGGGGCGGGGGGTTGCGCCTGGGTGGTTCAGTTAGTTGAGCATCTGACTTTGACTCAGGTCATGATCTCACAGTTCATGAGTTCGAGCCCAGCATTGGGCTCTGTGCTAACAGCTCGGAGCCTGGAGCCTGCTTCGGATTCTGTGTCTTCCTTTCTCTCTGCCCTTCCCCTGCTTATGCTCTGTCTGTCTCTCTCAAAAATAAATAAACATTAAAAAAAAAAAGAGGAGACATGAGACTCAGGTAGAGAAGTTTCTTAGGACGTCAAAGTTGTCAGCTACTCATTCCTTTAAGCCACTCAGTTTATTTTCATATGGCCTTTTAAAATGTATTAATAGTTCTTAAATAATGCAGAATCATAATGTAGAAACAAACCTTTTTTACTATTCCAAAGTTTATTCTTTAAAAGGGACTTATTTTTTCAGCAGTACATTCCAAGTCCAGGTTTGATTGAAGTTTTTTCTCTCAAGCATGAGGCCCAAACCTGAGCGCATGCCCCACCCCATCCCACTTCCCCTCCCTGCTTTCTGGGGCACACCCAACCCTCTACTCAGAACTCACCTCTGTGGAAATCCCAGCCCCAGCCACAGAGGAGCCAATATCACTGGTAACCTGGCCAACATTGCTTATTCAAAACATGGGAGCTCGGAGGCTTCCTTATGCCTGAGTGAGCATGTAAGAAACTCTTAGAAACTTTCAATAATGCAGTAGGGCAGGGCGGGGCAGGGCGGGGAGGCCCACACATCTTTAGGAAAATGCACTACTAAACTAAGCTCCATTTGCCTTAGACACTCTATTCTTTAAGGGAAAATACGGGGAAGCCATGTCAATGTTAAAATTGTAAGGTCACGCAGGGGGCAATATGGCACCCAATGTACAATAAATTAGGATTTCTGACTTGGAGCAAATGAAAGAAAGTGTTTACTGGATTTGAAGGAATTTAAAATAAGTCAGTGCTCACACAGCAAAATGAATAGACTGTCCCAAAAGACTAGAAAGTAGCCCTTGCCTCTCTTACCTCAGACTTTCTGCTCTTAAAAAAAACCTTCGGCTTTTACCTATCTAACTGGCTATATTAAAATCAACCGATGTGAGATCCTTTCTTAGGAGAAATGACCACAGGTCAGCACTTATGACAGCACCGTGATCTTGATTTTATTTTTTAAAATTTTTTTAATGTTTATTTTTTATAGAAAAGGAGAGAGAACATGAGTGGGGGAGGGGCAGAGAGAGAGGGAGTCACAGAATCTGAAGCAGGCTCCAGGCTCTGAGCTGTCAGCACAGAGCCCGACGTGGGGCTCAAACCCACGAACTGTGAGATCATGACCTGAGCCGGAGTCGGACACTTCACCGACTGAGCCACCCAGGTGCCCTGCCCCCATGATCTTGATTCTGAAAGTCAAATTTAAGAAACCCAGGCAAATATGGGTGGGACGGTGGGGGAAGCAATAGTGGACATTTTTATGTGGTGGGTGCCAAGAACACACAGGACTGGCAGGCTCCTGCTGGTGCAACAGCCCTGCGGTCACTGGACCACGCCGACCATGCCACGTCACGGGGCACAAGGCACGGCCTCCAACAAAAATGCCGTGAGTAAGAGTCAGGTTCGGCCAATTTGAAAAGCAGCCAATCAGTCAGAATAAAATTTTGATGATTGCTAAGTGGACTCTATAAATACAGGAAGTGTGAATTCAAGATGTGCGGACACACTAGCACAGGCTGTCAACACGCCTGATCACTGGCCACTTCTGGTGGGAAGTGAGAGTATCACCTACAACTCTCGCATGTGATCTGTTCCAAAAGAACTGTCTTTTCCTGCCGACTGCACCACTAACATCATTTTGCACAGAGGCCACTGAGAGAACCCTTTATTTCAGAAAGGACACTGAAACATTCTCACATGAAATGAAGATTACACAATTGCTTGGCATGAAGAACATGTCAGTCCTATTTTCTAGAGCAAAACCTATTTGAAGCAAAGGCTGCAAAAGCAACTCACCTGGAAATCCTGGTCATCGATGCCAAATCTCTCCCGCAGATTCCGGAAAACCATTGGGCAGTATTCCTTGAACTTGAAGTGGCTCGGCATGTTTTCTCTGAAACGGTCATAGTGTGGGGGAACATTTAGATGTAGACTTGACTCTGCCACCGTCTAGTTCCACGCATAGCCGCAGTGCCTGGGGTCCCCCACCCGCACGAGGCAAAGTGTGCTTCACAGAACCAGCCACAACCCACAGGAAACCCAGGGGACATGGGGACAGTCTAACATTCATCTCCTCTCGCCACCTCTAGGGGCACCGGAACTATATGATCTTTCTAATCCCAACCACTCCTCACAGCTACTTTCCCCAAAGAAGAGGTAGAAAGATAAGGGGCCATGCAGAGGGAAATGGTGAAGGAAAAGCAAAGAACTTGGGGAGCCAGGGACAGGCAGTGGAGCGAGCCATGGACGCTCTCCCCACATTCATCCTCAGGCACTTGCTGCTTAAAGCTTACAAAACAACCCTAATTCTCACCCCTCAAACAACCTATTTTATGCTATATATAAATACCACATTCTAAATTGACACAGAAAAGGGGCACCTGCGTGGCGTCTGACTCTTGATCTCAGCTCAGGCCATGATCTCACAGTTTGTGAGTTCAAGCACCGTGTTGGGCTCTGTTCCATCAGAAAGAAGCCTGCTTGTGATTCTCTCCCCGCCGCCCCGTCCTGACCCCATCCAAAAACTAAATAAACTTTAAATAAATAAATAAATAAATAAATTCACATAGAAGAAAATCCCTTCAAAAGGTCAACTTCTGAACAGAACAATGGCCACATTAAGAAATTTCGTAACTAATCCTCACGTGGGAGAGATTTCATGAAGGTTCATCCCACTCATTCAGAATTACCTCCTCCTCTGTGTACACGAATATACATTACACACCTCTAGTCGTACTCTGCACACCGAATTACACAGTAATCTGTATATGTGTCAGATTTCAACCACCTTCCTGAGAGCCCCCTGAGGGAAGGGCCTTATACTTCCTCCTCCCTCCCGCCCTCGGTGACAGCACATATTATAAGGTGCTCCATAATGACACCTAAAATGACAGTCAAATGAAAGAGAAGTACTCTCAATGCCCAACATGGCATACAATTACATGTTATCAAAAGGTACCTTAATTCTTCATGGTTCTATGAAGTAGTCCTGTCTGTTCCTATGGTAGGCATTATTAGAGTTTTGTACATGATAGCGCAGGTACATCGCTGCTAAAAATTCCAAGCAATTTACAGCTTCAAACATTTAAATTGTAATGAGAACATCACTTTTAACGTGTAAGATATTCATAGAGAACGATAAGCCATATGGCAAAAGGATATTACCCAACGGGGCCTGCTGTTGCTGTTCTGAAAATGACAGATGGTTATGTTTATCACAGGATTAACTTCATCAGCAAAACTTTACTCCCACCCATTGAAAAATAATGCGATGATAGAAATTCACAAACATCACGCTCCTGGCGGCCATGTCCGTCCCGGACACGGCCATACTGGTACTTACTTGTTAAAAAGGTGATTGTCCACCTTGATCTTTGAATAGGCTTTGAAGTCATCTGGCATCAACATAACAGGGATTTGAACATGGCTCAGTTCATTGATCTAGAAAGATACAAAATAAAATGACGCAGGTTATAAATATCTCCATGGAAAGTGCTGGACTCGAACACGCATCTTAGGAAAAAGCCCCGGTGGACCCAAGCACTTCCTGCCCACACCCTCCTCCTCCTCCCCTCCCAGATCATCGCTCTTGTGGCCTTCCTCACTCCCTCCACAGGCTTCACCATGGCTCCAACTCCCACTGCTTGTCTCTGCTGCTGAGCATTGCGCCCCCCACCCCCGGGGGGGCAGTGGCAAGGGAGGAATCCTGGAGTGCGAGCCCTCATGGCCAACTGTCCCTGCTTCTCCCCTTTATCTCCTCACCTCCCCTCCAGAGCCTCAGCCCAGAGCTCCTCTGATCGCATGTCTAGGACAACTTCTTCCCACAAAGAAAATACTATCTGAGAAAGGGGGCTTTTCAATTTCTGACATAGATCTCTGTTAAATTAATGAGTATGACTATTTCTTTACACATTTGGGTACCCAAAAATTCAACACTGTCATCCATGTGATCTTTACCTTTCTTACAGGAACGAAGTATTGGGGCAGGGCATGACTATACCAAAAGAGAGGAGCCTGCATGAAGGAAGGGAAAGAGAGCTAGGGACCCGGGGCTAAGTTAAGAGGGAGATGGGTTTGAAAGGGGTCAAGAACAAAAATAAAGATGTGGTTACAGGCAACAAAGGGTTGGATCAAGTACCGTCTAACTTCCAGTCAATGGCAGGAACAGCTTTTGACATATAACTTTGAAAAAGTCGGGCTTTCTCTTGGTAAATTATTTTTCTATCTTGGTTCCCGAGCTCTACTTCCCTTATTGCTACTAATAAAAAACAATTTAAATATGTGTCCTTCCGGTAAATGGGAGAGGCTCAGAAGGGTTCTCAGTTACAAAAACAAAACAGAACAAAGGGGGAAAAAATGAGCTCTTTGATAAAGCAGGGTGGTTAACACATTGCTGGGTTCATAGAATGGAGAAAAAAATCTTCAAGAGGCCTTCCTTCTCCTAACAGGAGTTGAATCCAATGAGAATGCAAGGACTCCCAAGCAAGCATGAATGGAAGGGTTTCTCTGAAGATAGATGATCAGTTTCGACACTTAGTTGGGTCAAAGGAAAGCTGGGGAACTCAACTAAACACATCGACATTAAACAAGCACTCTTGAAGGAAGCGGAAGTAGCCTCATCACCTGATGGAAATAAATGCAAATGGCATCTGGGGGAAGAGCATGCCCAACACAGGCATCCAGGAGTCCCACAGAGCCCGTTCAACCAAGCATGGCTGAGTGGGATTCCGCAGAAACAAAAATTGTTTTCAAGACTTCGGCTGTTAGAAGGACCAAATACAGAAAAGGAAATGAAAGCCATGTGTAAAACGTACGAAGAAGAGAAAAGATAGGCTGGCAAAAATGCATAAATGATGAGACTTTCAAAATGACCAGTCAGGCTGAAAAAGGATCCAAAAGAACTTGTACAAAATGAAAACGATAACTGGTGACCTGGAATCAGAATCAGAACAAAGGCCCCCAACCCAGAGTTTTGGCACTGGAAAACTGGGCGCCTGGAGGGTAGGTCCAAGGGAGTTACCCAGAATGCCACAAAGAATGAAAATGTGATATATAAAGGAATGGTTCTGGAAGAAAAGAAAAGAAGAACGCTTCCAGCAGGGGGTCTAGAGCGAGCTTACGTGAAATCTTAGAGGAAAGGAACAGAGTATGAGGGGGAAGAGGTGGTATTTGAAATATCATGGCTGAGAATTTGTTCACAACTGATGGAAGTTACCCATCTATGGATACATAACCCCCAACGGACACAAAACAGTCCAAGAAGTCCACGCCTAGATACACTGTAGTTAAGGTGAAGACACCAAGAGCAGAGAGAAGAAACTTGGCCACAGGGAAAGACAGAACACGACGAAGGAAGGACAACCAGACTGACCGCTAACTTCTCAACAGCAAAGCTGCAAGGGCCAAAGATGGTGGCGGCCTGTCGTCAAAGTGAAAAATTACTGTCTACATAAAACTGTAAACTGTGGTAGAATATATATTTGGTCTATTATCTGGATTCCTGGCACAAATCTAAAACCCCTGGAATTTCCAGAGTGACAGGAATATCTTCTGCCGTTCGCAAGGTACCCTTTATGCGCGTACCTGAACTTACGCTAACGAGGTGACTCAAGGTGAGGCCAATAGAGGGCTTTTTGCATCACGTTAAAGAAATGCCTGCTGTAAAAACTGAGTGCTTTAGCAATTTTGTAAAAATGACAAGATGGAAAACATACATGCAACCTCTCAGGCTCCTTCTAACATATATATAAAATGTTGGGCACTGCCGAGCCTCATACCTTATGATCAGATTAGATACCACCACCCGAATTTCCCGATCCACTTCGATTTTCGTGTGGTCTTGGCTTTTTTTTTTTTTTTTTTTTTTTTTTTTTTTTTTTTTTTTTTTTTTTTTTTTTTTTTTTTTTTTTTTAAATACAACTCCTCGGCACGCAGCTTCCTAAAGATACCATGCCCTGGAAAGGACTGTAGCATAATCTGAGTTGAAATTGTGAACTCCCTCAAGCTAGTCATTTGTAGTGGTATCTCCCCGATGCTCAGTGTCAGCCACATTTCTCTTGAAATTCTCAAATACCTGTGACACTCCTGGGAAATCTGGGGCAGTGCCCCAGGGCACCTTGGCAGGGTTTGGAAAGTACAGATATAAAATATAGCAGCAGATGTTTAAAACAGCCAATGATATAATCCCATTATGTAATGAAATCATCAGAATAATAATCCCTTAAGATTCACTGTAATGGATTATAACTTACAAGCACTTTACATTCATCTCAAACAAGCTTATTTCCAGCCACTAGTTAATCCTTAACCTATATACACTGACGACCTATCCAGGTAGTTTTCTTGAGGTAACTGCGTTTGTGCAGTTGTGTAAGACCAAATTACGATTCAGTTCCTTTCAAAGTATTTCAATAATTTAATCAGACACCATTTTTAGCCTACTCTATATTATATTATTAAAATCTCCTTCATGTTATGGTCCATAAAATTTTATGGAACTGCCACTTAACAAAAATGCTATGCTAATTTTAAGAAAAATTTTTAAGTTTATTTATTTTGAGAGAAGGTGGGTGGGGGGGAGAGAGAGAGAGAGAGAGAGAGAGAGACAGAGAGACAGAGAGACAGAGAGAGAGAGAGAGAGTCCTGGGCAGGCTCTACACTGCCAGCACAGAGCCTGGTGTGGAACTTGAACTCATGAACTGTTGCGATCATGACCCGAGCTCAAGTCGGGCGTTTAACTTGCCTGAGCCACCTAGGCACCCCCATGAGCAGGCTAATTTTAAATCATATATTCTTTTCTATTCATTTCACTCAAGTATCTTAACTATGAAATAATTCTGTGTATCTGTGAAAAATGTAAAAATATGTATCTTTATACCAGCACTGGAATATCAGAGTTTGAAAATGAGAAATCAGAACCGAAAACCAAGTCTGGCGATGAGCACAATTAGAACAGAGCTGGATGATAAATCGGTTTTTCGGTATCTTGTGGAAACAGTAGAGTGTCCCAAAAAACAGGAGGTTTACAGGGTGACAAAGGGCAACGTGAGGAATGATCACTTCACATCGCGTTCCCCAAATTATACAGAAAAAAGCTGGGAGAGGACATAATAAAAGATTCCTATCAGGAGCTGGGCTCTGAGCGGTTACTGAAAAAGCAAAACCCAATCCAGAAGTAGGAGCAACCAAATCCCTGCATTCCCAGCCTCACGCTGTTGGGATCCGAACTGGCAACAGTATCTTCTTTAGAAAGAAAGCAAGAAGCGCCACCCGGGAGTGTCCTCTCTGGGCTGAGCACCGCACAAACTCCACGTTCACCCTCATGGTGCGTATAGTCCAGAACAGCACACACCTTAATAGAGAAAGTGCACACGTGCAAAACTCCAACGATGACAAGTGTCGGGAGAGGGAAGGACATGGGGCTAGAAGCAAGCAGGACAGAGCAGAGACGAGGGCAGGAATGATGGGAGGAGGAGCTAGACTTGAGCACAAGGAGGTGGGAGGTGGGAGGGGTCCAAGAAGTAGGGTCACAGGTGCAAAGGCCCTGTGGCAGGAGGGGGGACAGAGTTAGGTAGAGACATCACGAGGACACGTGACAGGAAGGGGCTGAACAGCACGCCAACGAGGACGGTGCGAGGCTGCTGGGGAACTCGAGGAGAGGCTAGAAGCCGGGCAAAGCGTGGAGGCAGCAGACACAAAGGAAGCAGATTCTGGAGACCCTGAGCGGGTAAAGCCATGGACTTGAGTGACAGGAGAGACTGTGATTCCATTTATTGAGAGCATTTTAAGAGAAGAGGTCAGTTTTGAACTTGTTAAATTTGATGTGCTGAAATGCTGACGTCTGGGTAGGCACGCAGGCACGGGGACCTGAAGTTCCCAGGGGAGGCAGGGGCGGGAGATAAAAATACGCAGTATCTGTACACGCGACAAGAGCTCTTCCTCGGGAGTGAATGAAGGATGCTGGGGGGCAGCGAGAGAGGACAGGAGGGCCTAGAAGCAGTTCTGAAGAGCATCGGCGGTCAACGGCACGGATCAGAGGATGAGCCTGGAAAGGGCAAAGGGAAGCACGCTGTCACCTCGCGGACATGACGGAGGGAGGGACTCGAAAGCCAATGGGTGAACAGAGCTGCGCGCTTCCGAGCGGCGGAAAGGGTCAGCTGGACTGAGCAACCTGGGGCTTCGGCAACCTCAGCGTGAAGGGTTCTGATGGAGGTGGTAGCAATGGACACCAGACCGCAGCAGGTGAGACCCAGCTCGTTTTTAGGGAGTCTAGGAGAGAAGGGGGGGAGATGCAGAGGGACGAGGGATGGAGAAAACACCTGAGAACGGACGCTCCTTCCATGGCCTCTCCTACGGCGGGAGCTGGGGAGGGGGGTGCCCAGCGCACGTGGAGGGAAGGGCTGTGGGGAGGAGCCCAGCTCCTCTAACGAAGGAGGGAAAGGGAAGGGGTTGTGTGGACCTGGCTGAACCTCAGGGAAGAGAGCAGTTCCCGTCTACTGGCAACTCTTCCCCGTGGGAAGGGGGAGCCGTGGCCATTGGATGAGTGAGAGGCAGGCTGGGCGGGGGGGGCGGGGGGGGGGTGGATGCAGAGGCTTGGAGGGGACACAGAGAACTTGAAAGACTGACCACAGAATGTGGGAGAACGGGTTTGAAGAGGGAGCCAGGGCTGGGCTTAGGGGCAGAGTTGGGAGTCCACCCGTGGTCTGCGATGGTTCATTTATAGGGAACCAAACGAATTCCTGGAGTGACATCCCTCATTCGTGGGCAGGGCTTGGCCTCAGGGTGCGGGTACAGAGGCGGAGGGTGGCTGGGGTCCTTCAGGTTCAAGGTTTTTGCTAGTTGAGTGTGACATAAAGAGCAATGGAGTTCCAGGATAGTCATTTGGAAGTGGAAGGTCAGTACCAAACACTCCCTGACCATAAAGAGTTTTCCACTAGCGTTGAAGGGGCGGGGGGGGGGGGGGGGGGGGGGGGGGGGGGGGGGGGGTGGCGCAGCACGTGCACACACGCAGTGAAGTACAGAGCAGCAGAGAACACTGGGGTCTAGAAAGTAAGTGCCACAGGAACTGAGAGCAGGTGCTGATGGCCTCTGAGAGGGAGCGAAGCCTGACGTGGCTCTAGACGGATGGAGAGACGTGACCAGTGTTTCATTTAAATGTCTGGAAAATGCGTATCAGATCCCAGCCTCACAAATCAGCACACCAGGATGTGGGGAATGTTTCACCTTCATTATGAGAGAAGAGGTGAGACATGAGATGTGAGTATACTCGCTCCTTGGTTTACATATACTCATAAGATGATGAAATTAAAAGAGAATCTTAGAGACCCTAACACGTCTCTCATTGTGCAGACTACAATGTATCCTGGCGTATCTATTCTCTTTATAACTGTGTAGCAGCCCGATTCTAGGTTATATCAGACAACTACTTTGTGGGTGTTTTATTTTTCATTCACAATAGCTTCACATTTCCTTGGTTTTCTCTTTGCCAGAAACTCTCTCCCCCCACCCCACCCCACGACCACTTGGTCAGATTATGAGTAGCTAGATTTCATGACCTGTGAACAAATACTTCACAAACCAGAGGACCTACCATCTAAAAGCTTTGAATTAGTAAACAATGTTTCTCAATAGTGTGCCCCTGAGGCCCCATGTTATCTTCTTCTATAAGCACATTTTATTTTGTTGCAATAACGGGCTCACCCATACACAAAATTCATCATTTTCACCAAAATGTATTTAATTATAGGGCTGCTTGATGACTGAAAGGCTATTTAACTTCATGGATAGTTTCTCCTTTAGTCTGACATTACACGAATCAAAATATATCCTTGTTTCTAGTTCACACTGTTGAGCTCATGGAGGTAATGACCATGAGCTATTATCCTGAATAAGGTTAAGTTCATCCTGTTTGTTGATTTCTATATTCCACACAGAGCTTCGGGTTGCTAATGCAAAAATTCTTGGATTTCAAAGTCTTCAGTTTGAGAAAACTTTACTACTTTGGCATCCTATTTAGCCTAACCATTCCACGTGGCCCACTGCCAAATTGGTAACAAAACTAGTAAAGTAATGGTTATCATCACTGTTTTACATCTGCTGTTATTAGTATTTAACAAAGCATTTGCACATTTTTCTTTCTATTTTATAGACAGTTACATAGGGAACACATATACATAGCTATACTGATATATGCTACATAATATCCATGAAAGGAAATAAAATGACTGTGTTAATCACTACTACTTTGAAGGAAGGAATGACACCCCCTCACCCATAAAATTAGGCATACATTATGAAATCCAAATAGTTTAAATTTATGGAGATAACAGTGGTTTTGGAGCTCATGAAAATTTTATTAGGTTAACTAAACAGTACACTGCAAACACTAGTTACATTATTAAGGCCACAGCTAAGGTTCCTCAGATTGCAAATACTTAATAAACTCTCACAACAGATGTGCAATAATAGCACTTTATGCTTGTGAAGTACAGTAAAATCTTGGATTGCAAGTAACTTGTTCTGAGTGTTCCGCAAGATGAGCAAACATTTCTAATAAATTTTAATTTCTAATAAATTTTAACTTGATAAACGAGCAATATCTTGCAATACGAGTACTATGTGACGTCAAAGGTCACATGATCACAACTGAGCCAATGGTTCTCTCTCTCACTGCGGCATTGTGGGTGATCGTCTCCCACACTCAGATGCTCAGTCTCAGGCTGTCATGTTCAGCAGAAATCAGTGATTTTTCAGAAGATTGGAAGTTGCCCACAACTGGCACTAGTGTATTTTTTGTCACTTCAAAGCACCTACAGACAATCCCTTGCTTTTCCATACAAGAGTGCGCTGAGGAACGCTTTGCTTCATTCTAGGTCAGGCTGCCTGCAGATACAGACCCTTTCCTCTGCTGCCTTATTGCCAGTTACACTAAATACGGTATATGACCAGAGTTTATTAATACTTTGGATCAATACTGTACTGTAGTCAACATTCGGGCAAGCCTATACGATGGCCCCCATGCAGAAAAAGATTTCATTGAGGCACTAGAGAGCCATGATTCCATTAGTGATAGCAGAAGCTGTCCTGCACAATAACTCTCTCTTGTCTCTCTCACACCAGCCACAAAGGTTTTCAAAGGTAAGTGGAGGCTAACTTGTATATTTTCCTTCATATTTTATATTTTCTTTATTGTCTTGTAATATGTTACAGTATTATAATCATCTTTATATGAATAGTTTTGGGTTGTGGAACGAATCATCTGGGTTTCCATTATGTTTACAAGGAAATTTGCTGTGATATACAAGTGCTTTGGATTATGAGTATGTTTCCGGAGCTAATTATGCTTGCAAACCAAGGTTTTATTGTACTTCGTAGTTGTCCAACCACTTTGGCAAATATTGTTTCATTTTCTATATATACTGACAGTCATCTTCATAGTCCTATACAGCTCAATGGCATAAAAGTATTGTAAATGTCCCCATGCAGCCAGGCTATGGGATCCATCCCCCAGGGCCCTGTGAAGGGCCTTGTTTCCATTTATGCCATGCCAGTCACCCCCAAAGCAGACAAGTGTGCACAAGCCCTGCTTTCCACCTGGCCACTGGACATCAATATGAACCATGCAGGTTCCCAACATAAGACATCAAATAGGGGCACCTGGGTAGCTCAGCTGGCTAAGCATCTAACTTCTGATTTCAGGTCAGGTCAAGATCTTACAATTCGTGAGACGGAGCTCTGCATTGGGCTATATGCTGACAGCGCGGAGCCTGCTTGGGACTCTCTCCTTCCCTCTCTCTCTCTTTCTCTCTGCCCCTCCCCTGCTCATGCACACTTACTCTCAAAATAAATTAACTTTATAAAAAGACAACAAAGAAACTTTGTTCTCAGCTTCAACAAAAACCATGGAAACCAGGGCAAAGGGATGCAGAGAGGGTTGGTACCAAGGTTTAGTACGAAGTGCTTACATACAAGTCAAGAATGGGGGAGAGCAGGGGCGCCTGGGGGGCTCAGCCAGTTGGGTGTCTGACTTTGGCTCAGGCCATGATCTCATGGTTTGTGAGTTCGAGCCCCGTGTCGGGCTCTGTGCTCACAACTTGGAGCCTGGAGCCCGCTTCAGATTCTGTTTCTCATTCTCTCTGTGCCCTTCCCCCACTTGTGCACGTGTGTGCTCTGTCTCTCAAAAATAAATAAACTTAAAAAAAAAATTAAAAGAGTCGGGGAGAACATTGAGAGCGTGTGGAGAGAGGCATGGTGAAGGAAGAGGATGGGGAGAGCTTCTGAGGTCTGGGCTCATCTTTGCCCGACTCACTTTAATACCTGGTATTAACCTTGCCGCTAATACTTAGCAGGCACCTGCCAAACGTTGCATTAAGCACTCCAGGCACCATATATCATCGGATCTGTACAACAGAGTGAAGTAGATACTATCATACCCCCATTTTCTGGATAAAGAAATTGAGGCTTGGCGAGACTGGGTAACCTAAACCAGCCTGTCTTGCTCAGGCGACTCACTTGAGTTACTTCAAATATAAAATTCAGACAGTGGGAACTGGCTGACCCTAAGAGCCTTCAGAGCATCGGACAGCCTATGAGGTCAGAGTCACAGCAAGTTCGTAAGATGCCCACTGGGCATAGGGCTTACTTTAAAAAAAAATGTTCACCTGAAATTTAAGACTTCCATTGTGTCCAAGATCTCTAAAAGATTCCTTATATTTTTAAAACAGGGAATAATTAAATGCATGTTGAGAATGAATCCTTAGACATATGTTTAACTGAATAAGCCCCATGGCCTACTACAATTCTATCAGCTAGGATTTCAGTACATGCAATCTGAATTTGGAAAGACCTGCAAAGCTCTCATTCTTCTGACATTCCTTGTCACTTCAAAAACGGGAAAATAAAAATTTCTCAAAGCTCCCTGAATCACCATGAATAAACAGAAGGATACCAAATTGATTTCCAAAGCAATTACTTCCGAAAGCAAATTGGTTTAATCACTTGTTTTCATTCAGTCAAGAATACACACACAAAAAGGAACCCCTCCCCCCGCCAAAGAAAACCTCTCACGTGGAGAGACAGCGATATTTAATCTGATTAGGATAGACATTCACTAAAAATTATGCCCCATTGAGATGGAACAGGAAGCCTCTAGCACAGGAATCCGCAGGCTACACTGCAGGGGATACAGGTGGTGGCGGGGGAGGTGAGGGGTGCTGTTTTCAGAGCAGCACATCCACCTAAGACTCGGGTAAGACAGGAGGGTAAGAGTGAGAATTCTCCCCCCCCTTTTCTTTTTAAAGTTTATTTATTTATTTTGAGAGAGACAGAGACAGAGCGAGCAGGGGAGGTGTAGAGAGAGACGGAGAGACAGAATCCCAAGCAGGCTCTGCACTGTCAGCACAGACGCTGGGCTCGAACTCACAAAACTGTGAGACCGTGACCTGAGCCGAAATCAAGAATCAGACAGACGCTTAACAGACTGAGCCACCCAGGTGCCCCAACAGTGAGAATTACCTTGAAAGGCCATTTCATATATCCCTCTTCAAAAAGTCTCAAGGGGCGCCTGGGTGGCTCAGCTGGGTGAGCATTTGACTTTAGCTCAGGTCATGATCTCACGGTTTATAGATTCAAGCCCCGCATCAGGCTCTGTGCTGACAGCTCAGAGCCCGGAACCTACTTCAGATTCTATGTCTCCCTAGCTCTCTGCACCTCCCTCTCTCTCACTCTGTCTCTCTCAAAAACAAATAAACATTTAAGAAAAATTATTTTTTTAAGTCTCTTGCTGCATATTGAAGTGGGCTTTCTTTACCTCGTACACAACCTTCCTACCCCTTAAATGAGACTGCATAGTTTGAAATACAATTTGGTAATAAAAATAAAGGGAGTAAACTGCAAGGTGATAAAGCTGAGTAAGCCTCAAGATCAGTAAGGACCCAATGGGAAAAATAACTTGTTGCATGACTTGCCATTGACTGTTGTTTTGGATACTATTTTAACTTTAATTAATTTCTTAGGGAAATCAATGAATAAATATGTCAAATTGGATTCCCTAGACTGTACAAATTTCTCCATTGCTTCTGGTCTGCAAAAGGATTCTGACTTCCCAATTACCAAAGTGGGACAAGTTCACCATTAATGTTAAAAATGGCCTCCTCCCCCTCCCTATATCCCTTCATAACAGTGTCTCAGAATAGATACTTTCCACTTACTGGGGACACACACACACACACACACACACACACACACACACACACTTCCTTTGTGACTCTCTGGCTAATAAGAATAGAAGGATCTTTCCCACCAAATAATTTACTTTGCACATTTCTGCCCTCGGGTTCACTGGGTTGTGGAAGTGAAGGAAAAGAAAACTAAAATTTCTACTTCTAGGAGATAACCTTGAGGGTGTTCTCGGAGCTATCTAACAGAACGCATCACAGCTGGAAGTTTCTGATGCCTTACTTCCACAAACAGCAGGGCCATTTAAATGTGATTCAGAACTTTTACTCGTTTTCAGCTGGAAGTTTCTGATGCCTTACTTCCACAAACAGCAGGGCCATTTAAATGTGATTCAGAACTTTTACTCGTTTTCCCCCAGAGGCATACAAAATGACCTCAGGCGAGTTTCTAAGACAACATTTTCCTAGTGTGAAAGGTCTGTACACGTCCGTCCCTCCCTACGGTCTTCTGCAGGGCTGTCTGCGCCCCGCACTTCTGGGGAGGGGTAGGGAGCGTGACAAGGAGCAGAGAAGTGGAGGGACCCAACTCTGAGAGTTGTAACAATAAACTTGAGCAGATTAGGCAGACTGCCTGCTTGACACAGAATTGCCCCAATTAGGTGTTTATACATATGATGGCCCTTCTGAATGCCTTCTGGAGTTGGCTTCGAAAAACTGTTATTTATTGTAAAATGGGGATTCACCAGCATTCATATACCAAGTTCTTCTTCCATGATTGAGGTAGCAATCATAATGTCCTTAGAATAAAAAAGATCATAAAGGCACCATTTTCCCTTTCTTTTACTGATTTTCTTAGTAAATTGGGGGGATGGGGATGGAGGAGCAGTTTACCTAAGATTTTTTTTTAAATCTGACTTCTACTGTCTATTTGATACCTAACTTGTAATGTCTTATTTCCTATTAGAAAGATATCCATTCATGGGGCACCTGGCTGACTTGGTCAGTGGATTCTTGATCTTGGGGTGATGAGTTTGAGCCCTGCCCTGGGGCTATAGAGATTACTTCAAAATAAAATCTTTGAAAACAAAATACTCATTTACTTGAGCATCAGCTCTCAGCTGGAAACAATTTTATAATCTTGTAACAAATATAGCTTGAAATAACTGAGAATTTTAAAAACCGAGTCTCAGTATGAGTCAAGGAGTGTAGCCTTGCGCTGGGAATGGTGTGGCTCTCATTATAACTCAGACTGCAAATGGAATAGCGATCGGAAAGTTCGGCGAGTTCAGAGGGGGGCAGGCAGGGCAAATTAGAGTCAATTACAGAGGTAGAAAAAAAAACAGGCAGCTGCATATGTTTGCAAAGTGTATTTATATTTGTCTTGAGGCAACAGGTCAATTTTCCACAGCTGCTCCATCACTATTCATTAAAAACTATTTTTTAAAAGTTAATATCTTTATATCTGCAGAGAAAACAAAAATTTTTTAAAAGGCAAGCGTATTTTAATTAAAGGCTGCTTTTGAAATGGGAGCTACCTTCAAACGTCTGGAGAAATAAATGCTTTATGTTGATGAATCCAATAAAACTGTTCCGATGGCAAAGCTGAGTAGAGACAAATCAGAGCACAAAGGTCTGTCATTCCAACATCTATAAACTCAAAAGCCCAAAGTAAGACACTTACAGGGATTTTTTTTTTTCCCATTGAACAAGGATCATCAAGTCAGTCTGATAAACGGCTACTTGACTAAAATTAAAATGTCATCAGAAATATGATGATCCTCTTGCTTAGGATCTTAATTTATAACAGAGACATGACTATCTACCATCTGTCAACTGGGTTATCTGCGCGCTCAGACTTCTGATGGTGGGTCCTTGCCGGCTGGCCCGATGCCAGCTTCATCTGAAAGAATGAAGTCAAGTTAAAATTTTACCTCTCGTGAACCGCCGAATCTGACATGAAACTATTGAGCGAAGGCCAACATTTTACAGGCTTTTTACAGAAGTAATATGGGCTTGAAAAACTGCAAGGAAGATGTTGCCAATGAAAACAAGATCTTGCAGTGTGAATGTGGTCTGTTCAAAAGGACCCAGGCTTGGGGTCAGGGGACCTGTGATGCCCCTCCCTCACTGCCTAACCTTGAGCAAATGGTTCCAGCTCTCTTGATGTCACTTTATACTTAAAAAAAAAAAAAAAAAAAGAGGGGCACCTGGGTGGCTCAGTTGGTTAAGCGTCCAACTTCGGCTTGGGTCATGATCTCAAGGTTAGAGGGTTCAAGCCCAGCATCGGGCCCTGTGCTGACAGCTCAGAGCCTGAGCCTCCTTCAGATTCTGTGTCTCCCTCTCTTTCTGCCCCTCCCCCTTCATGCTCAATCTGTCTCTCAGTAACAAACGGTAAAAAAAA
The DNA here is from genome assembly GCF_003009895.1 of Hyaena hyaena. Taxonomy (NCBI): domain Eukaryota; kingdom Metazoa; phylum Chordata; class Mammalia; order Carnivora; family Hyaenidae; genus Hyaena; species Hyaena hyaena. The sequence continues at coordinate 2,506,145 of NW_024080703.1, read as the reverse complement.
AATTTTTTTAAATAAAAATAAAAAGTGAGTTCCCCTGCTTGGGTGCACGCGCTCTCCTTCTCTCAAAATAAATAAATGAGCTTAAAAAGAAAACCCTCAAAAACAGACAGCACTTACAAACCTAGTCAAGGTCAAATGCATACAAATTTCATTTGTTGGGGGGGGCCTGAATACTAGCAATGACACAGCACTCCAGGAAACTGACCTTGAAAGTTTCAAATGAACAAATTTTACTGTTTATGGTCAGATATCTACTATGCCAAAATAATTTAATTTACTATTTCCTGCTGTCTGTTTGTATATTCATCCTGCAATGAAGACATCCTAAATGTACAGTGCCCTTGTTGGACCGTGACAAAGAAGCTTCCCTGAAGCACCGGAAGCCACAATGCTGATGCAATTCTGGCAGGGGGCCCTTGAACTCCCTCGCCCCTCTGGGAGTGGGGCCTGGCCACCTACTGGGAGGCCAGGAGGGGTTGGGATGTAAGATGGCTGACCACTGGCAGGCCCAGGGAGGACCAGGGGAGGTGGCCACGCATTTAGAAAAGCACTCACTCACTCACGTGATTGATGAAACCCACAAGATGATGGAGAAGGGGACAGGCAGGTACATAGCTGGCCTTTTTAAAATTCTTTTAGTGTTTGTTATTTATTTTGAAAGAGAGAGAGAGAGTACACACAAGCATGAATGGGGGAGGGGCAGAGAGAGAGGAGAGAGAGAGAATCCCAAGCTCCAACTTGGATATCTGATAGCATGGAGCCCACTACAAGGCTCGATCTCACGAACCACGAGATCATGACTTAAGCTGAAATCGAGAGCTGGGCACTCAACCAACTGAGCCACCCACGTGCCCCAGTCCAGCCGTTTTTTTTTTTTTTTTTTAATTTTTTAAATGTTTTATTTATTTCTGAGAGACAGAGAGAGCAAGCGAGTGAGCAGGGGAGGGTCAGAGAGAGAGACACACACAGAATCTGAAATAGGCTCCAAGCTCTGAGCTGGCAGTCAGCACAGAGCCCAACGCAGGGCTCGAACCCACAAACCATGTGATCATGACCTGAGCCGAAGTCGGACCCTTAACCGAACGAGCCACTCAGACGCCCCCCCCGCCACTGCCTTTTTTCTTTAAAGAAGGGATTCCTTCAGCAGACTTCCTCCTTGGGAACCTATTCTGAAGATTCCAGGAGGGAAGTACCGAATTCCTGATTCTGTCAGGAATGGACTTCCTCCCGTTTCTCCTTCCATGAACAGAACAGAGGATCAGCTTGTTTTATTGCCGCAAGAACAATCTGAGGAAGGTTACCATGATGACGATTTTATAGCTTTCTGGGACTCCTGTTTTAAGTGACGAATGGATCATGTTTTTCTCTCCTTCCCTTCCAGAAACTCTGCTAAAATGATAATAAAGGAAGTCAGAGATGGAAGAAATGACCATAACCAGAGAAAACTGGAGAGTGGACAACAGAAGAGGAGAACATTTCAGATAATTTTTACAAGACAGAAAACAAAGCATTGTTCACTGACATAAGAGGAGAGGAAGCTGCAGCTGAATGCCAGTGGCCACTCAGCTCTCGGGGGCGCAGGGGGTCCGGCGCGTGGAGTTCGGGTAGCAGAGAGTGTGCTGTCTGTTGCTAGCCACGGCTGCAGCCTGCGGGAGACAGGGGACGGCGTCCTTAGAGACCTGTACCCAAAAGGCTTCAGAGCTGGGAACACCTGGCACAGGGCAGGGCGAGCTGGGGCTCAGGGCTCATGGAAATCTCCACTGTCACCGCTGGGACCCCAGCCCCCACCCTCTGCTCTGCTGGGATCACACCTGGCCACTCCCTGCGGGGACACTGCAGGCTGTGTGTCAGGAGGAAGCCCCCAGAGAAAATGCCACCAGTGGGCAAAGACGGAAGGACAGACACTCCCTAACCACGTTCACCCAAGAGCCTGCCAGCCAACAGGGGTCGCCACTCCACGTGCCCGGAACTAGCAATCTGTCTCCGAGTCCCATTCCTAAATTTGAAGGGATAGCAATGCACCGCCAGCCGCGTGAGGAAGGTCTCTACCATGAAAGAGGGACTGAAAAACACTTTTTCAGTGATATTCAACACCACATAATACTAAATTATCAGATTCGGTGTTTTACTACATACTCAAAATGAATGAGACACAGAAGGCAAATACTATCACTTTCACCAAAAGCTGCGTATCATTTTAACCAAAAAGGGGCAAAGAAAAGGCAGATGAGAGGTACAGCACCATCTATCATGGCAGAAAGTCAACAGATAATTTTACAATTGACAAATTCATAGACAAAGGAGAATCACATTACCTAGAAATATGGAGGTAAATACCAGGGTTGATTATTGTTAAGCTTACCTGTGTGCTAACATGGAAAGTTCTCTTAAGAAATAGTAGGAAGGGCAAAAAAAAAAAAAAAAAAAAAAAAAAAAAAGTGTTTACTATGCTCCCATGTAGGGTTTGGTTTTTTTTTTTAATGTTTATGATCTTTGAGAGAGAGAGAGAGAGAGATACAGAGTGTGAGCGGGGGAGGGGCAGAGAGAGAGAGGGAGACGCAGAATCCGAAGCAGGCTCCAGGCAATGCAGGGCTCGAACCCGTGAACCACAAGATCACGAAGTTGGATGCTCAACCGACTGAGCCATCCAGGTGCCCCGCTTCCATGTAGCTTTTTGAGAAAGGTTATATATTCGTATTATTTTATATGAAACGTACAGGAAAGACATGAAAGCTAGAGGAACGGGTTCAGGCATATGGGGTGGGGGTGAAGTTCCTCACGTGCTATTTTCATAATAAGATGGAGGGAAAACCATCTCATGGTTCTAACCCAGGGGCATATCCTGTAACTCCAAGGTCATGTTCCCCAACAAACAGTGCATGCTCCTAGCAAAGATAAGGGAGAGTTTCTGTTTATTTTGTACCAAAGAAAACTAACCTTTGTAAGTGTATTTTACCTCCTGGTCCACATGTCCATCATGAGCTATATGCTGTAAGGGAGATAACTTGAAGAAATGTAGGAACCACTTACTTGGAGGGGCTGACAGTGGGTCTATCACACCTTTGTCCACGTCTTGTGTATTACAACCGATCGTAGTTCACATGTGCCCAGCTGAGTGCACGGAAAGAATACACTGTCTGGTTTTAACTAAGCGAAACTAACCCTCACGAAACAGACGCGTGCTGAAAAAGATGCCTGAAAAGAAGTGACTGAAGCTAATACTAAAAACAGGAGCACCACTTAACAAGAATTTGACCAGGCGAGCAGAAAGCGGAGCCCCGGTGCATTTTCTCTATTGACCAAATGATGAGGTCAAGCGTTGGTGATTTGAACGAGTGTGACAAGAATGGTTCAAAAACAACGGAAATTATTGAGCAGCCTATTTAAAACGCGGGCTCCCCTCCATTCTCGTTAACTGATATAAATGCCCTTCCCTAAGATATCTTGAGATGTTAGCTGGTGATAGCATAGTGCTATAGAAATTGGCAAGTCAGTTAAAAACGAAGCACTCAACCTGAACACAAACATCTATGGTTATTTTCATGGTGCTTAACATCATGTAATACTAACCTACCAAATTTATCACTCTTCAACATTTTACTAATTTACTGATTAGCATACAGAAGCTCCTTTCTTTCCTTTTTAAAGATTTTTTTAATGTTTATTTTTTGAGAGAGAAAGAGCGCGCGCTCGTGTGCACACAAGCAGGGGAAGGGCAGAGAGAAGACACAGAATGTGAAACAGGCTCCAGGCTCTAAGATGACAGCACAGAGCCCGACATGGGGCTCGAACCCACGAACTGTGAGATCATAACCTGAACCAAAGTCAGATGCTCAACTGAGCCACTCTGGTGTCCCAAGAAGCTCTGTCTGGTTCCCTGAGTAGCAGCAGAATAGGCACTACGTATGGCTTTTTATGCCTACCAAGGTAAAAATGGCCAAACGTACATGAAAACCAATATGGCACCACATTCAAATGCATTCATTCCTTTGTCAGCAAACGCTGTTAGTGCACACACACACAGAAGACACTGGGCAATACGTGAAGACGCACTGCACAGCCTGAACATTTGCTTCATAGTTGCATCAAAGCGAAGATGCCTCTAACATGTTTCTCTGCTTCTGGTATTTGCTGAATTACTCCTTATATTCAAAGAAGTACTGTGTGTGGTTGAGAAGGCAGCAGAGCCCGAGCACTTTAAGAAGGGAGATGAGTCAGACGCTTTTCCTTTACAAGACGACACGGGTTCCAAATGTGTGGACCTTGCTGGGGTCAGAGGTGCCTGCGGCTGGTGTGCTCCCTAGCAGCAACGAAATAAACACGCATTAAGCATCCTTTCAAAGTAAAGGCGAGACTCGACAATGACTGAGAAAGGGACTGCTTTTCAAGAGAAATGAACACTTTGAAAAAAAGAGAAGACTCTAAAAACAGATGTTTGGAAATGTTTCCACTGTGTTGTATCTTGTTGCCAAAAACAACGGAACTGTGTCACCTATGAAAACTGTTGTATCAGCACACTTATTTGGAAACAGAAAAAAATTTGGAAACAGAATATTCCAGCCTATTAGAAATCCTGCCAGGGAGTTTCACGTTCCTTTGTTAAGACTTGAAAAATATGATACCTCTGAGTAAGTTTTGAAGGTTTTGGGGAGAATGAAATTTAACATTGGAAAGTCAGCAAAACAGTTTTGTCAGGTCAACTAAAGCTGGTGGGCTGTGCGGAGGCAAGGAATGTGGGAATTTAGTCCAAATGGCCAGGGATACGCATCTTCCACTGGTATTTATACATCTCTGTGCGCACATTTTTTCAGCAATGAAAGCCATTAAAACCAAGAATCAAAATATACAGAAAGAACCTTAGAGGTAGACTTAAAAGAAATCGATGTTGAAGTGAAATTTTCAAAATGTACAAATTAATGACACCGCCCACTCAAAGAGTAATCATTTTTAATGAGGCCAAAGATGTTTTTTATAGTGTTAAAATTATTTTTAAATATTTAATCTTACTGTTTTGGTTTTGAGATATGCTGTAAAATGTACATGAGCTTATTAATATTTGCACAGGAAATTAACATGTAAATAAATGCACATGGTAGCATGCTTACATTTTACACAGATGATGTGTGATCAAAAATATCTGGAGTTTAGGGGCATTTGGGGTGGCTCAGTTGGCTGAGCTTCTGACTTCGGCTCAGATCATGATTTCGCAGTTCGTGGGTTTGAGCCCCCTGTCGATCAGGCTCTGTGCTGACAGCTAGATCAGAGCCTGGAGCCTGCTTTAGATTCTGTGTCTCTCTCTCTCTGCCCCTCCCCTGCTTGCACTCTGTCTCTCTCTCTGTCTATTCGTCTCTCTCTCTCTCAAAAATAAACGTTAAAAAAATTTTTTTAAATTATCTGGAGTTTATTGTTCTATGGGAGATTTTTCAATACCTATGCCTTTACCACTCTTAAAGCTCGGTGGTGGTGGCAAACAGGATATTTGGCTGTGTGTTTAGAAGAATAAAAAGTTGCCAGGTATCTTAGACACAATCCTCTCCTCCTTTGCTCTCCCCCACAAGCCGGCAGGACCCCTGCATGCTCGGAGCACTGCCGAGGAAGGAACAAGATCCTGTAACACAGACTTGCTGGCCAGAGGCAGGCACACTACATATCATTCACCCTTAACCACAGCAACATCACATTTTAAAAACTGTCAAAAAGTACTTTCACTTTTGCCTGATCTTTTCTTCGTAACAATGAGGCAGAATTATTCTCGCTGCACAAATGAGAATTCAAGTTTACGGACTCCGCAGGGAGGGTACATTCAAGAAAAGGTAAAATTAGACTCCTTTCTGCTAAGCCCAATGCCTGTACCAACCTCACACGCACTGGACCCTGAACGCCAGAGTCCAGAACGGGGCGCCCCATGGAAGGAGATGGCAGAGGTGTGGCCCAGGATTTTATGAGAAAATAGGGGTCCTGCTGAGTCCCTTTCCTGGGGCTTGTGGGAGGATGTTTCCAGGACTCATGGGGAGGAGGTAGCATGTGAGAAGTTTGTGAAACCTGGGAAATTCAGGATATGAATTTGTATCAAGTGACTGTATGAAATTAACCACTTTGGTATCTTAAATCTCCATCTTCGCGGTTCATTTCTCCTCCCCACCATTTTGAAAATACATTCTGTTCCAAATCTTAGGAAGAACTTGCTTCTAAGCTCAGAGCTTTTGTATCCGATATGCTGAATTAGTCATGTTTTCCTGGGGAGTTACATTCTTTAGCCTGAAAGGCTATTTCAAGCATGTGCAAATGCGTTTTTCTAAAAAAAAAAAAGAAAGCCAACAAGCAACTCAAGTTTTGTCTAAAAAAGAAATAATTGTTTAGCACACAATAGTTGAAAGCTATTTGGTTCGGAACAAGAAGGTATTTTTTCGAAGACATACTAGACCACATTTCTTACATAATTTTCTTTTGTCACGGCAAATGGTTCTGAAAATTGAGGATAAGCTCGCCTAAGTTTCAGTTTAGGGTTTGCAGCATTACTTTGGCTTCCACCACACTAAACTGCAGACACCCCCAGGTTTTCAGCAGAGATCAAGTTTATTTTATATTTTGATATAAAACACAGGGGTGGGGGGGTAAAAAAATAATCATTAGCTCAGCTACTTTATCACGGCTGAAAACAGATTATTTTGAACCTTTTACTTAGATTCCTATCTACTCGCAAATACATGTACCGAAGGGTTTTTTACAAATATAAAAATAACAAGTACTTTTAACTTGGTTTAAAAAAAACTGTCACCGTTTCATAACTCATTAATTTTCCAAAACATGTCATACCAATTAATCTGTATCTCCTATCCACAAACACTCCTAATTCGCAAACTGTCAGAAGCACAAAAAAAGCTGTTTGTTTTCACTATTTTAGGAAAAAGAGCACTTGCCGTCACATGCGTTTTGCAGAAATAATTCTATTCTCTCCTACCCCGACCTCTTTCCACAACGTTTTATGTATCCTACCGACTATAAAAAGNCAGATAATTTTACAATTGACAAATTCATAGACAAAGGAGAATCACATTACCTAGAAATATGGAGGTAAATACCAGGGTTGATTATTGTTAAGCTTAAAAAAAAAAAAAAAAAAAAAAAAAAAAAAAAAAAAAGGCAAGAGGTGTTTACTATGCTCCCATGTAGGGTTTGGTTTTTTTTTTTAATGTTTATGATCTTTGAGAGAGAGAGAGAGAGAGATACAGAGTGTGAGCGGGGGAGGGGCAGAGAGAGAGAGGGAGACGCAGAATCCGAAGCAGGCTCCAGGCAATGCAGGGCTCGAACCCGTGAACCACAAGATCACGAAGTTGGATGCTCAACCGACTGAGCCATCCAGGTGCCCCGCTTCCATGTAGCTTTTTGAGAAAGGTTATATATTCGTATTATTTTATATGAAACGTACAGGAAAGACATGAAAGCTAGAGGAACGGGTTCAGGCATATGGGGTGGGGGTGAAGTTCCTCACGTGCTATTTTCATAATAAGATGGAGGGAAAACCATCTCATGGTTCTAACCCAGGGGCATATCCTGTAACTCCAAGGTCATGTTCCCCAACAAACAGTGCATGCTCCTAGCAAAGATAAGGGAGAGTTTCTGTTTATTTTGTACCAAAGAAAACTAACCTTTGTAAGTGTATTTTACCTCCTGGTCCACATGTCCATCATGAGCTATATGCTGTAAGGGAGATAACTTGAAGAAATGTAGGAACCACTTACTTGGAGGGGCTGACAGTGGGTCTATCACACCTTTGTCCACGTCTTGTGTATTACAACCGATCGTAGTTCACATGTGCCCAGCTGAGTGCACGGAAAGAATACACTGTCTGGTTTTAACTAAGCGAAACTAACCCTCACGAAACAGACGCGTGCTGAAAAAGATGCCTGAAAAGAAGTGACTGAAGCTAATACTAAAAACAGGAGCACCACTTAACAAGAATTTGACCAGGCGAGCAGAAAGCGGAGCCCCGGTGCATTTTCTCTATTGACCAAATGATGAGGTCAAGCGTTGGTGATTTGAACGAGTGTGACAAGAATGGTTCAAAAACAACGGAAATTATTGAGCAGCCTATTTAAAACGCGGGCTCCCCTCCATTCTCGTTAACTGATATAAATGCCCTTCCCTAAGATATCTTGAGATGTTAGCTGGTGATAGCATAGTGCTATAGAAATTGGCAAGTCAGTTAAAAACGAAGCACTCAACCTGAACACAAACATCTATGGTTATTTTCATGGTGCTTAACATCATGTAATACTAACCTACCAAATTTATCACTCTTCAACATTTTACTAATTTACTGATTAGCATACAGAAGCTCCTTTCTTTCCTTTTTAAAGATTTTTTTAATGTTTATTTTTTGAGAGAGAAAGAGCGCGCGCTCGTGTGCACACAAGCAGGGGAAGGGCAGAGAGAAGACACAGAATGTGAAACAGGCTCCAGGCTCTAAGATGACAGCACAGAGCCCGACATGGGGCTCGAACCCACGAACTGTGAGATCATAACCTGAACCAAAGTCAGATGCTCAACTGAGCCACTCTGGTGTCCCAAGAAGCTCTGTCTGGTTCCCTGAGTAGCAGCAGAATAGGCACTACGTATGGCTTTTTATGCCTACCAAGGTAAAAATGGCCAAACGTACATGAAAACCAATATGGCACCACATTCAAATGCATTCATTCCTTTGTCAGCAAACGCTGTTAGTGCACACACACACAGAAGACACTGGGCAATACGTGAAGACGCACTGCACAGCCTGAACATTTGCTTCATAGTTGCATCAAAGCGAAGATGCCTCTAACATGTTTCTCTGCTTCTGGTATTTGCTGAATTACTCCTTATATTCAAAGAAGTACTGTGTGTGGTTGAGAAGGCAGCAGAGCCCGAGCACTTTAAGAAGGGAGATGAGTCAGACGCTTTTCCTTTACAAGACGACACGGGTTCCAAATGTGTGGACCTTGCTGGGGTCAGAGGTGCCTGCGGCTGGTGTGCTCCCTAGCAGCAACGAAATAAACACGCATTAAGCATCCTTTCAAAGTAAAGGCGAGACTCGACAATGACTGAGAAAGGGACTGCTTTTCAAGAGAAATGAACACTTTGAAAAAAAGAGAAGACTCTAAAAACAGATGTTTGGAAATGTTTCCACTGTGTTGTATCTTGTTGCCAAAAACAACGGAACTGTGTCACCTATGAAAACTGTTGTATCAGCACACTTATTTGGAAACAGAAAAAAATTTGGAAACAGAATATTCCAGCCTATTAGAAATCCTGCCAGGGAGTTTCACGTTCCTTTGTTAAGACTTGAAAAATATGATACCTCTGAGTAAGTTTTGAAGGTTTTGGGGAGAATGAAATTTAACATTGGAAAGTCAGCAAAACAGTTTTGTCAGGTCAACTAAAGCTGGTGGGCTGTGCGGAGGCAAGGAATGTGGGAATTTAGTCCAAATGGCCAGGGATACGCATCTTCCACTGGTATTTATACATCTCTGTGCGCACATTTTTTCAGCAATGAAAGCCATTAAAACCAAGAATCAAAATATACAGAAAGAACCTTAGAGGTAGACTTAAAAGAAATCGATGTTGAAGTGAAATTTTCAAAATGTACAAATTAATGACACCGCCCACTCAAAGAGTAATCATTTTTAATGAGGCCAAAGATGTTTTTTATAGTGTTAAAATTATTTTTAAATATTTAATCTTACTGTTTTGGTTTTGAGATATGCTGTAAAATGTACATGAGCTTATTAATATTTGCACAGGAAATTAACATGTAAATAAATGCACATGGTAGCATGCTTACATTTTACACAGATGATGTGTGATCAAAAATATCTGGAGTTTAGGGGCATTTGGGGTGGCTCAGTTGGCTGAGCTTCTGACTTCGGCTCAGATCATGATTTCGCAGTTCGTGGGTTTGAGCCCCCTGTCGATCAGGCTCTGTGCTGACAGCTAGATCAGAGCCTGGAGCCTGCTTTAGATTCTGTGTCTCTCTCTCTCTGCCCCTCCCCTGCTTGCACTCTGTCTCTCTCTCTGTCTATTCGTCTCTCTCTCTCTCAAAAATAAACGTTAAAAAAATTTTTTTAAATTATCTGGAGTTTATTGTTCTATGGGAGATTTTTCAATACCTATGCCTTTACCACTCTTAAAGCTCGGTGGTGGTGGCAAACAGGATATTTGGCTGTGTGTTTAGAAGAATAAAAAGTTGCCAGGTATCTTAGACACAATCCTCTCCTCCTTTGCTCTCCCCCACAAGCCGGCAGGACCCCTGCATGCTCGGAGCACTGCCGAGGAAGGAACAAGATCCTGTAACACAGACTTGCTGGCCAGAGGCAGGCACACTACATATCATTCACCCTTAACCACAGCAACATCACATTTTAAAAACTGTCAAAAAGTACTTTCACTTTTGCCTGATCTTTTCTTCGTAACAATGAGGCAGAATTATTCTCGCTGCACAAATGAGAATTCAAGTTTACGGACTCCGCAGGGAGGGTACATTCAAGAAAAGGTAAAATTAGACTCCTTTCTGCTAAGCCCAATGCCTGTACCAACCTCACACGCACTGGACCCTGAACGCCAGAGTCCAGAACGGGGCGCCCCATGGAAGGAGATGGCAGAGGTGTGGCCCAGGATTTTATGAGAAAATAGGGGTCCTGCTGAGTCCCTTTCCTGGGGCTTGTGGGAGGATGTTTCCAGGACTCATGGGGAGGAGGTAGCATGTGAGAAGTTTGTGAAACCTGGGAAATTCAGGATATGAATTTGTATCAAGTGACTGTATGAAATTAACCACTTTGGTATCTTAAATCTCCATCTTCGCGGTTCATTTCTCCTCCCCACCATTTTGAAAATACATTCTGTTCCAAATCTTAGGAAGAACTTGCTTCTAAGCTCAGAGCTTTTGTATCCGATATGCTGAATTAGTCATGTTTTCCTGGGGAGTTACATTCTTTAGCCTGAAAGGCTATTTCAAGCATGTGCAAATGCGTTTTTCTAAAAAAAAAAAAGAAAGCCAACAAGCAACTCAAGTTTTGTCTAAAAAAGAAATAATTGTTTAGCACACAATAGTTGAAAGCTATTTGGTTCGGAACAAGAAGGTATTTTTTCGAAGACATACTAGACCACATTTCTTACATAATTTTCTTTTGTCACGGCAAATGGTTCTGAAAATTGAGGATAAGCTCGCCTAAGTTTCAGTTTAGGGTTTGCAGCATTACTTTGGCTTCCACCACACTAAACTGCAGACACCCCCAGGTTTTCAGCAGAGATCAAGTTTATTTTATATTTTGATATAAAACACAGGGGTGGGGGGGTAAAAAAATAATCATTAGCTCAGCTACTTTATCACGGCTGAAAACAGATTATTTTGAACCTTTTACTTAGATTCCTATCTACTCGCAAATACATGTACCGAAGGGTTTTTTACAAATATAAAAATAACAAGTACTTTTAACTTGGTTTAAAAAAAACTGTCACCGTTTCATAACTCATTAATTTTCCAAAACATGTCATACCAATTAATCTGTATCTCCTATCCACAAACACTCCTAATTCGCAAACTGTCAGAAGCACAAAAAAAGCTGTTTGTTTTCACTATTTTAGGAAAAAGAGCACTTGCCGTCACATGCGTTTTGCAGAAATAATTCTATTCTCTCCTACCCCGACCTCTTTCCACAACGTTTTATGTATCCTACCGACTATAAAAAGCAAAAAAAAAAAAAAAAAAAACAACCCCAGAGAATTAGATGACAGAGAATCTTAATTCCTAATTAGATAACTGATATTAATTTCTCCTTCTCCATATGCTATGAACATGAATTAAGGATGCCACACACCAGATTGAATCCAGGCAGTTCTTCTTGGATTTTAAACCCGGAAATTACTAAAAGGTTGGACAGGGGGTTGATGGGACCCTTAGCTGTTAAAAAAGATTCCATTTTTTTTCCTTTTGCCATTCTATTTCAATAATCCTTCTGAATTATTTGCGGCTAATAGTTCTCATCAAGAAAGAGCACTCACTGCAGGTGGGCACTGAACCTATCTACCATGGCCCAACCTTACAAATACATTCCTAGGAACAACACAGAGGGCCCTAGGCAGTCTCTCAAAGGTTAAGGTGAAGGAATTCGAATGCAGATCTTAGTATGAGGTAAATAAATGATGCGGATCTTAAATAGTGCATTCGTTTCCTGAGCATTTGCTCGCGAATGTCTTTTTTTCCAGTAACTCCAAGCGTCAACTTTTGCATTCAGGTGTATTCTCTGCTTGCCTTCCAAATACCCAATTTGAACACAATTTCAAGTTAATTAATTTGCAGTTAGAATTTGCATGCTTGAGAAAGAGAACTGTGATTTAGGGAACTCCAAATTCATGTTTTGTCAACTCAGGAATAAGTGAATTCCTGGCCATTTATTTCTCTTCCTCTAAACCTGAATATTCAAGGTAAAAAAATCAAGGGAATGCTGCCTGAAGCTCCGTGGGAATCATAATTGGTTTTGCAATCGTAGCAGAGGAAAATCAAAATTTGTTTATTTCTTTGTTAATTAGGATGGTCTTTTCTCCTCCTCCTTTCTCCCTTCTGTCACATGTTACCATGTGTATCTCAGGAAAGGTGAAAGGACTTGACTTTACCCCGTTCCTCTCACAGCATCGCTGCCTGATAGAAATGTGCAAGGATGGTCAGTAAGAAGCGCTTAATCTTTGAGAGTGAAGAATGAGAGCTTTACAGATGCTCAAAAACACAAACAAAAACAACACAACTTTGTGTGGCACGTGGTGCAGAATAAACAGGAAGGCAACCGAAACCTATTGCATTGCTTGTTCCTGCTCATCAAGGATGTGAAGTTTAAGTGAGTAATATGTGAGATAAACCTGCATTTGCTAAGCCAAAATCTAATGTTGAGAAAAGTAAGAGGGTGCCTGGGTGACTCAGTTGGTTAAGCGTCCGACTCTTGATTTCGGCTCAGGTCATGATCTCATGGTTCATGAGTTTGAGTCCCATGTAGGGGGCTGTGCAGTGCAGGAACTGCTAGGGATTCTCTCTCTCTCTCTCTCTCTCGCCCCCTCTCTCTCTCTCTGCCTCTCCCCTGTTCATGCTCACTCTCTTTCTCTTTCTCTTTCTCCCTCTAAAAATAAATAAATAAACCGTTAAAAAAAAAAAAAGAAAAATAAGGAAATTCACTAAGGATCTTGCTATGATACATGACAAATTATGCTTTTGGCAGATGTCATCTACTTATATAGGAGCTTTGTCCATGTGCAAGGCCTTTTATTGTTGAACTTAAGAATCCTCACATGATATTCAGTGACAGCATTTGAGGACCTTACTGATTCCTTATCTAAAGACAATCTAGGGGTGCCTGGTTAAGTCGGTTAAGTGTCTGGCTTCAGCCCAGGTCATGATCTCATGGCTCGTGAGTTTGAGTCCCACATCGGGTTCTCTACTGTCAGCACAAAGCTCGCTTTGGATCCTTCATCCCTCTCTCTCTCTCTCTCTCTCTCTCTCTCTGCCCCTTTCCACTCACATGCTTTCTCTCTCTCTCAAAAATAATAAATTAAAAAAAGATAGGGGCACCTGGGTGGCTCAGTCAGTTAAGCGTCCGACTTTGGCTCAGGTCATTATCTCACGGTTCGTGGGTTCGAGCCCTGCATCGGGCTTCATGCTGACAGCCAGCTCAAAGCCTGGAGCCTGCTTCAGATTCTGTGTCTCCCTCTCTCTCTGACCCTCCCCTGCTCACGCTGTCTCTCTCTCAGAAATAAATGAAATATTTAAAAAATTTTAAATTACCTATTAAAAAAAAAAGATAAAGACAATCTAGCGAGACTATGAGTATGAAAACATTTGGTGTCCCCACCGGTAAAACAAAATTTCTCAAAAGGAGAGAAAAGTTGGCCTATAGACATCTTTTTTTTCCCTACTAGATTATGAGCATTTTAAGGGTGGGAACTAGACTTTATCCATCATTGTTACATTCCTGTCCACGCCAGGGATCAACTACAAGAAATAGTTGTTGAACAGACTTGAAACTGAATCCTTCTACACTTACTTCAAAAGTGACCTTCCTCCTCTATCTAGCGAAGACAAATCCTGATATTCACACTGAGCTCTCAGAAAACCAGAAGCTGCAGTGCCAATGATCAAATTCCTATTTACCAAGCTGGCAACGTTTAAACTGATAATATGTAAGTTACTAAAAGATTATTTTCCTGGTACAACATAAATGAAATAAAACAGTCTCCAAACACTAATTCTACCAGCTGAGCAATTCTTGAGGAAGATGATGCTGGTTTTTGTACATTTACATAGCATCTTAAATTCACAAAAATGCTCACCTCTGTTATTTAAACCATCTTTACAGTTTATGAACTTCTGTCATCATCCAAAGGCCCGGAAATCACAGAAAAACGGTACCCTAAATGCCTGTAGTATCACTTACTATCTGCTAAGGAAATAGTAATTCTTCATACTCAAAAAAAAAAAAAACACAAACACAATAAACAACTTTCACTCCCATTCAACTTGATGACAGCAGAACAAACAGAAAAGAACATTTATCTGAGTTTGGGTCAACAACGCTGAAGGATGTATTCAGTTTTAATACACAAGCATCTTTAAGTTCACCGTCTCTAACTACACACCACTGAAAGCCTGAGAAATGAAAGAAAAAAAGAAACCAGCTACTATGAGCCTGCTTTACTTAAGACTAGACTTCCATATGTTGAAATGTTTATCTACTTGCATTCCTGAAAAATGTAGATGCATAAAGAGCACCTTAGACCCATGGCTGCTTTAACACAAGGGCAGTAATATTTCAACTGGCACAGTCAGCTAGAGGGAGGTGACAATTTTTATATTTCAAGGATAGCAATCTATTGAGTTAACTATACCACAGGCTACCCTTTAAAAAAAAAAAACACGCAACTTGTTTTTTAATGTTTATTTTTGACAGAGACAGAGACAGAGACAGAGAGACCAGAGCACAAGCGGGGGATGGGCAGAGAGAGGGAGACGACACAGAATTCGAAGCAGGGTCCAGGCTTTGAGCTGTCAGCACAGAGCCCTATGTGGGGCCTGAACCCATGAACTGAAAGATCATGACCGGAGCCGAAGTCAGACACTCAACTGACCGAGCCACCCAGAAGCCCCTAGACTGTCCTTTTAAAAAAACATTCTGGGGGCACCTGGGTGGCTCAGTCAGTTAAGCACCTGACTTCGGTTCAGGTCATGTTCTCACAGTTCGTGGGTTTGAACCCTGCGTCGCGCTCTGTGCTGACAGCTAGCTCAGAGCCTGGAGCCTGTTTTGGATTCTGTGTCTCCCTCTCTCTCTCTGACCCTCCACTGCTCATGCTGTCTTTCTCTCTCTCAGAAATAAAGAAAACATTAAAAAAAAAATCTACATTGGGGGGGACTGGGTGGCCAAGTCACTTAAACATCCAACTCTAGATTTTGGCTCAGGTCAATCTCTCAGTTTGTGAGTTCGAGCCCCGCGCTGGGCTCTCTACATGAGCAGCTTGGAGCCTGCTTGGGATTCTCTCTCTGCCCCTCCCCTGCTCACGTTCACACTGACACATGCTCTCTCTCTCAAAATAGGCAAACATTTAAAAAATTACAAATGGCTTTTAGATAATATATAAGTAATACTGAAGAAAAATGCTAAATACAAATAATAACATACCCAAACATAAAACTTTCTGGTGGTTTACCATTTTCACTGAGGATCGAGGCCTCACCTCACCAGGGAAGAATGACCAGGAAACGTCATTTTCCCAACGTATTGATTTGTTAACCTAATCGCCCTAGTTTTCTCCTAATTCTCTTTAAACACTCTAGAGTGAACATACTTCCTATATAAAGTATCGCTACATAACAAAGACAACAGAGCCTGTAATTAATAAATGCATTCAGTTCTAAGGAAGGGGAAAAACTTTCCTTCCTTCCTCCCTCGAAGATTTCTTTCAAAATGGGATTAAGAAAAAAAGATGGCTGGGGTGCCTGGCTGGCTCAGTCAATACAGCATGTGATTCTTGATCTTGGGGTTGTGAGTTTGAGCCCCATGTTGGGTGAAAAGATTACCCCCCCCAATTTTTTTTAATGATTCAATAAAAAAGAGAAAAGAATGACTTACTTTCATTAGATGATGGAAAAATGAAAGGGTATTAGATGTTGCGATGTCTGAATGTCTGTGTCCCTCCAAAATTCATAGGTTGAAATCTTAACCCCCAAAGATGATGTACTTCCGTAAACAGGGAGAGGTGCTTAAGCCTTTGGGAGGGGCTTAAATCCTGAAGGTGGACCAGCGCTTCATAAGGAACCCACAGAGATCCCTACACCCAAGTGAGGACACAGAAGGAAAGTGCCAGCTGTGAACCAGGAAGAGGTCCCTCATCAGAATGTGACCATGGTGGGTGTCTTGACCTTGAACTTGCCAGCTCCTAGAATTGTGAGAGATAAATTCCTATTGTTTATAGGCTACTCAGTCAGTGATATTTCCACAGAGCAGCCTGCATGGCCTCAGAGAGATATTCTCCCTCAAAAGTCCGACTGTTCCGTTGACTGGATCCCATGGATACATGATGCTCTCTCTGTACCTGGTAAGCAGGTTCTGCCTGCCTAAAAAAGCTTGCCCACGAGGGCCAGTTTCCAACCACAGACCACAGCAAGAGCAGGGTATATAGGACAGACAGCCTCCTTGTTTGATACAAAGCTGTTAATGACATCATGCCATTTCCTGTACCCAACTTCTAATTTTAATGATGAGTTACGCTGCCCGATTATCACGAGAGCAGTTTAATTATGTGATTTATACTCTTTTCTCGAACCCTCTGATACAGAACACAAAGACCGAGAGTCCGGCCCCTGTTTATTATACCTTGTGATGTTCAAACCACTGTTTTGGATCAAGGCTACTTTGGAGATATTCAGAATATATTGCATGTAGCTTACATATTAAGGTACAGAATTACTAAATGACTCTTAAAATGTAACTGGGTAAAGAAGATCTTTATAACACAGGAAGAGGAGATGTGGCAGGGAAGGTGCCTTCCCTCGTAGACGTGAGCCCCCCAAGTTAGGAGCTGCTAAAACTGCCATATTTGTTCCCTTTACAGCAACGACCTTAGTATGCTGTTTTTAGATGTTTCTCATGTTTGGCTGGTGATCAGCAAAGCATAAGAATGAGCCATAGAGGAGAACAAAAACCTCCTATTCTTCAAGTCTTGGTTTTGGGAACCCCAGCACCACCTAAAGCTCAGAGAGGATGTGCAAATGGGAGGTCTGTGTCACCATTTTTGGTTCCGGCAACGTCCTCGGGTACCTTCCCATGTCGTCCACCCTGATTCAGCCAGCAGACCCAGGTCGAGTTTGACACACCAATGCTCTTTGTACAAGGATAAATATGAATATGGATAGTAAGATGGTAACAGGGGAGGGATATAGGCACGAACTAAGGTGACAGCTTCTCATGGATCAGAACAAAAAGAAAAATAGTAACTTTATAGGAGAGAAAGCTGTTACCTCTATAACCAAGGGACCAAAGCTACCACCATCAGTAATGCGATAAATCGACATCATGTGTTTTCTGATATAAAGCACCCAGATGGACAGAGCATCGATAACTGGAATCTGATCATTCAGACACAGACCCTAAATGAGAGCTAGTCTACAAAATAAGGAGACGGTATTCTTCATGAAAAGTGTGACTATTCGGAGAAACATATAAAGACAGAGAAAGTGGCCCAGGTTAAAAGAGACTGAGGAGATATGAAAAACAAATACAACATGTGATCCCAGACCAGAAAGGAAACAAATCTGGGACCAGTAGGGAGATGTGAATGAGATCTATAGATTACATAATAATATTGTATCAGTGTTAATTTTCTTAACTTGATAACTGTACTGTTGGTTATATAGGATGTTAACATCCGGATGCCAGGTGCCTGAGAATCTTTGTACTGTTTTTAGCAACATTGTTGTATGTGTGAAGTTATTTCAAAATAAAAAGTAAGAAAAAATGAAAATTGTGTTTTTAGTACTGCAAATCTTTCCCTAATAATCTGTGCCCCGCCGACTGAAGTTAACTTGGTCTTACTCAAATTTGCAGTTTTCTTTTTTAAAGTGTATTTATTTATTTTGAGAGAGAGCTAGAGAGAGAGCACGAGCAGGGCAGGGGCAGAGAGAAGAAGAGAGGGAATCCCAAGTAGGCTCCATACCATCAGCACAGAGCCCGACACAGGGCTTGAACCCAAGAACCTCAGGATCATGACCTGAGCTGAAATCAGGAGTCGGATGCTCAACCGACTGAACCACGCAGGTGCCCCCAATTTGCAATTCTTAAACCACATATATATCTTACGTGTATTAACTGAAATATTTCTCTCATGTCCCATTGAAGTAAACAGTATCGTCTTAAAACTACCTCTAATTCATGAGCAAGAACACGTACCTACGGGGAAACTATGTACACACTTACATCCCTAGCCCTAAGCTCAGTGCCTGGCTCAGTGCTGAATGAACAAATGAATCCCTCAACTTCATTTTAAAATAAAAATTATGGGGGGAAAAGGCAAGGGGAATAGGACATGAAATAGTCTTGACTCTTACATTATCGAATGTGATGAATAATTTCCAGTCAAGAGGGGGGAAAAATAAGCCTTACTTTAAGAAAGTAGTTGAATTGTATTTTTTGCTGTGTATTCTTTGGTTTTCTGTTTCTACAGCACCCGTATATCCCCAACCTCATCATTTCTAAAAATTAACACCGACACATCCTCAAGGCTGACATTTACATAGGGCTGACTCCGTGTGAGGTATCTGCTAATTACTTTACGGTATTTTTTTTTTAATTTTTTAATGTTTTATTTATTTCTGAGAGAGACACAGCATGAGCAGGGGAGGGGCAGAGAGAGAGGGAGACACAGAATCTGAAACAGGCTCCAGGCTCTGAGCTGGCTGTCAGCACAGAGCCTGACGTGGGGCTCGAACCCACGAACCATGAGATCATGACCTGAGCCAAAGTCGGAAGCGTAACCGACTGAGCCACCCAGGCGCCCCATGGTTTACAGTATTTCTTATGTAATCATCTTAACAACCCCTGAAATGGGCAGGACTCCCCTCCCCTTTACGGAGAAGGAAACGAGTGAAAAGCAGCTAAGTGGCCGGTTCAAGGTCACAAAGACCTCTACTCACTGCAGTCCGATTCTGTGCACCTGGTGGGGACAAGTGCGGAACCCGGGCTCTCAGCCACGGCCTCTTGTCTTATATACACATCAATAAATAAGAAGGATATAAATTTTAAGAAGAAAAAAAACCTGTTCACTCACTTAAAGAAACTGAAGGAAAAGTGCTCAAGGGGCAGACCGTGGCTAGACAGGAGACACACAAATCCTCCATGTAAAAAACCTCATCCACTTTCTTTAGTGGATGCAACTTTCTGCCCTTTGTATTTTACCCAGTCACCCCCAGTAAAAGTGCCTCATGAAAACAAAATCCCGGCTTTGCCTCATCTGCTGGAAAACAGAGGGAAAAACGCATGTTCTCCTCACATTTGGCACAGGGCTGGGGGTTCTGGGTGCTCCTCTGAGCCTGAAGCAAAGGGTGCTGGGAGAAGGTGCAAGGCGGTGGGTGGGGGAAGGGAACGGGGGCCCAGAACCCAAAGAGGGAAGGTGTCAGAGACCCCACGGGTATAGACTCCTCGGAGAGGCTGTCATTCCTTGATGCCACATCCCAAAGCTTTTCCTAATTTTGTGCTCAAAAAGCACTTTATAAAACTGGTAACGAGAGAAACAAGGTGACCAGTACATAACACAGGAGTGTAGTTGTGTTTCCTTACATCCATGGGGTAAAGGCAATGAGTCTACACGTAGGCGAAGGTGGTTTAAGTCTTTTCAAGGTATCTCAGGGGTGGTCTTGGGAGCACAGATTTGGAGCCCACGCACCCGGGTCGCTGTGAGCGGCACCCGGCACTTGGTGAGCTCACCTTAGTGTCACTGTCATCAAGGGCCCCGGAGTGCTGCACCAGGCAGACCCTTACTAACCTCTGCTGACTTTCATTTAAAACAGAAGGTGGTTGGGGTGCCTAGTGGCGCAGCCAGTTAAACGTCTGACTCCCGGTCTTGGCTCAGGTGCTGAGTTCGAGAGTCCTAGACTGGGCTCCACGCTGACAGTGCAGAGCCTGCTTGGGATGCTGGCTCTCCTTCTCTCTGCCCCTCCCCTGCCTGTGCTCTCTCTCTCCTCTCTCTCTCAAATAAAACTTCAGAACAATTAAAAAAAAATTGTGGTTC
Source organism: Hyaena hyaena (assembly GCF_003009895.1). Lineage (NCBI taxonomy): Eukaryota > Metazoa > Chordata > Mammalia > Carnivora > Hyaenidae > Hyaena > Hyaena hyaena. The sequence goes on along the minus strand of NW_024080703.1, from coordinate 2,485,853 downwards.
AAACAAAACATGAGCCTGCGACTAGGGCAAGAAACTGGCAGAAATTCCACGGAGCGGTCACACCGCAACGCAGGGGCAATGGGAGCAGAGCACGTGTAACATGTGTGTTCACCAACGAAAGCACCGACCAAAGACACAGCCAGAGAGGGTGGGGGGAGGCAGGCTCGACGAAAATGCGAGTTTTTCTTGAAGCGCTGTTTCCCTCTGTTGCCATTAGCAAATCTGAGACAACTGCGATCACAGCTCTTGCTAGGAGAAACTGGAATGTCTTCCTCGGGTGTATCACCTTCCTTTCCCACAGTCCTTCTTTACGGTTCACGTTCATTTCCTTAGTGGTGCAGGTCAGGGGAACATCTGACACTCACTGGCAAGGCGTTTAGTGCTGTTAGAACTCTATATCTTTTTGTTTAGCTCTTTGAAGCACTATCATATTCTGCATACATTACTGATAACCCATTTGGCACTTCCTTGCTTATTATACTTAAATAGCATCTTTTATTATATTTTAAAGTTTACTTGCTTTTTTCTAGTCATCTCTACACCCAACATGTGGCTCGAACTCATGGCCCCAAGATCAAGAGTTGCACGCTCTTCTGACTGAGCCAGCCAGGCGCCCCTTAGATAGCATCCTTTAAAAGTCCAAGTTTAGAGGGGTGCCTGGGTGGCAGCCAGTTAAAGATCTGACTTCAGCTGAGGTCATGATCTCGCGGTCTGTGGGTTCAAGCCTGGCATCAGGCTCTGTGCTGATACCTCAGAGCCTGGAGCCTGCTTCAGATTCTGTCTCCCTCTCTCTGCTCCTCCCCTGCTCACACTCTGTCTCTCTCTCTCAAAAATAAACAAACATTCTTTTTAAAGTCCAAATTTAGAAGATAAAAATTGAGAGGTGGTTATTCACATTCTAAGATGAGATTGCTTAAAGAAGGACTCACTGAAGTGTTCTTTTCCTAGGCCCAATTCTGTCCCTGTCTCTCAATTTAGCAGAGTGCAAAGTATCAGGATTTTTTAATCTATGGAGAAACCAGTTAGGAGCACACACAACTATTATAGAAAGCAAGAATCATCTCTGAATTTCCCCAAATACTGATGTGCATGTGCTAAGCTGCAGAATGTCTCCCTGAACTACTAAATTTCATTTCTGTCTCCCCAAAGCAACCTCCAACCTCGGTGGTATGTGTCTCCCGCACCCCCATTTCCACTTTGTGTCAACTCCAGGCTTTGCATAAGGAGATAATTACTGCTCTTTAATTGAGAGCTTAAAAGATGTGATCTATGTACCCATATTTTTTTAGAGACCTATGTGGTGAAGGGAGATCAAGACAAGGTGGGTTCAAAACCAAGTTTCAGAGGGGCACCTGAGTAGCTCAGTCGGTTAAGCGTCCAACTCTTGGTTTTGGCTCTGGCCACGATCTCCTGGTTTGTGGGTTCCAGCTCTGCACTGGGCTCTGCACTGACAAGGCAGAGCCCGCTTAGGATTCCATCTCCCTCCTTTCTCTGCCCCTACCCTGCTCAAGCGTGTGCACAGGCATGCTCTCTCTAAATAAATCAATAAATAAACAAACTTAAAAAAAAAAAAAACCAAGTAAGAGACACAGATATGAGTTAAGTGCAGGGTCCTAGCGGTCTGGGGGCAGGGAAGGGTGAATATGGGGAGCAGAGAGGATTTTTAGGGCAGTGAGAACACTCCCTCTGATACTATAATGGTGGATACGGGTCACCTGCATTTGTCAACGCCCATAAAAGGTCCAACACAGAGTGAACCCTGATGTAAAGGATAGACTTCGGTTGGTGATGAGGTGTCTGTGTTGGTTCATCCATTGTGACAAATGACCACCCTGTACAGGATGCTGATGGGGGGGAGGAGGTTGGGAGGGAGGGCTGTGGGAACTCTCTGCACTTCTCCCTCGGTGTTGTTCTGAACCTAAAACACCTCTGAAATATACAATCTACTAATTAAAAAAAGAAAAGCGGGAGTAGCGAACTGCAGTGAAGCATCAGGAAGGGAGCCACGGTAATCCACTGGATCGGGGGAGATGCCGGAGCCAGACATCAGAGGGGGCAAGGGCGTGCGTTCTGCGTCAGAGGACATGTCACTAACCCAGGAAAAGACAGTGAAGGACTTCAGGGGACCAAACGGACAGGGGCTTCAGTGCCAGGCTGGGAAGGCTGCTTTCTGTTCTGTGGGCAGGAAGGAGTCATGGTAGGTTTTGAGCCAGGCGGTTACAAGGTGAGGACCGAGAAAGGAATCAGCTCCTACTTTGGGGGATGGAATTTGGAGCAAGGATGAAGCCCAGAGGCCAGGCGTCATGGGGTGCATAGGACACAGGAGCTGGGGTGTGGGATGTGGTGATTGGGAGGCAGGAGGGACGGAGAGGATGGGGGAGGGATGAGATGCTTAAGAGGTTTTGCAATTTTGAGGCGAGAACAGTGGAGCCATGAGCAGAAATAGGAAATGGAAGAAGGAAAAGTAAACTTAGGGTATTCAGAAGGTGAATTATTTTGGGGGTGCAGAATCCACGTGTGGTGATGTCTCTCATGCACTTGCAGATGTGGTCCTGAGGTCACAACTATTTAGAAGTGATGTGTAAAGAGATATTAATGAAAGCTTTAGGAAAAGCTGCAGCTATAGGAATTGGTCATGTTCCCTAGAGAGCTGTTCAGAGTGAAAAAACAAAATGGACAATCTTAGGAAGAGGACTCAGCAAAGGAATCTGAATTGCAATACTTACTTTTATTTATTTGTGTCTTTTAAAAAGAACTTAAGTAATCTCTGTATCCAGTGGGGAGCTCAAACCCATCACCCCGAAACCAAGAGTCTCACGCTCCACCGACTAAGCCAGCCGGGCGCCCAAGGAGCAGGAATATTTAGAGATAGAAGAACCAGAAGGGAATAGGCAATGTTCCCTCCTGGACACTCAGAAAGTACAGAGACACCTACCTCTATCATCACAAATAAATAATCATTATGTCCTCTCCCACTTTCACTGCAGGACATGGATGGCTGTTAAGCAAAAACTATACCTGTTAATTCACAATCTAGGACAGAGAATACAGATACATATATGTATATAAATTTGAAATGCAGACTTCCATAGTATACATGTATGGGAGACTGCCTCTGATTGGTCCCCGGTGAATCACGCCTCCCTTTATCACACACCTTTATGAAGCCCCCTCCCGCCTGACTCTGGTCTTGGCCATGAGGCTTGCTGTGGCCAGCGGGATGTCAGCAGATGAGACAGAATAAGCACAAGCCTGAGAAGTGCCTGTGCCCTGGGCCTGTCCTTCTAAAATACTGCTGCTGTGTCAGCCTCAGCTGACCACCAGATGGGCCATTCAGGCCCCAGTGGATTCCCCAGGTGACAGCAGCCACATGAATGAGACCAGAGTTGCTCAGCAGAACTAGCTCAAATCACAGAATCATGAGCAAAGAGTTACTGTTTGTAAGCCACTGAATTTTGGAGTATTTTATTATATAGCGATGCATACCTGCTTGAAGAGTCTTTAAATTTGGGGAAAAGCCACACTGATGTGGGGAGACAAGGAAGAGCAAATGCGGAAGAAGTTTTAGGCTTCAGAGTGGAAGGATGTCCATCCATCTACTGATAAAAGATTGAAAATGGCTCCACAATCTGAAACCTGGGTCAGTCTCTCTGGCCCAAAGCCCCTTTTCTAGATGCTTCTTTTTAAACTTATAGTCTTACTTGTCGATTTTATACGCCATACTCTATGATATAGGCGTCTGACTGAAGAGTGCAAAGGACCTAAAGATGACCAAAAAATGAGGAAACTAAAAATTAAATAAGTGACTCATTCCTAAAGCACCACAAACTGCTGTTAGTGTCAAAACCAGAATGGTGAGCTGCCACCACTCGGCCTGGTGTGCTCTGGACTATACAAACCAAACCTGCCCATTATTAACCACACTCTCTGCATGACTGAGCCTCTACGGATCAAGAAAGCCAGTCTTTCTCATGCCTGGGTACACGTGGCGCACATCATCTTCTCCTCCTTGTGCAGTCAGGCTCAGTAGCCGGATGGAATCATCTAGGTGGTGCTCAGAGAAGCAACACGGAAGCCACATGCAATGAGCCTGGAGTGCACTTGGCCAAAAGGTCACAGCGGCCATGCTGCTGAGATGAGACCAGAACTCGGGCCATCACCACCAAAGCAACCACAGGAAACGAAGCGCACGTGGCCACAGAACTCCACAAATCACGCTTACTCAACCTTCAGCCTCAACGCACATAAAGTCTCGGAATACACAGGGCCAGTTCACTAAAACGGTCTTACAAACAGACTTCGACACTGACATGTGGGATCCGCAGAATGATGCAAATGGATAATCTGAAAGTAGGTGTGAGGACAATTCCCTAATGGGCCTACAAACGAACACCATCCCTGGAGCATTTGACATTTGGAGATCCCGAGCTCTGCGATTTGGCTGCCTGATTCTTTCATGACCTCTTCCTCAACAGCCCCTTTGACCACGGCCTACAGTGGAAACTGCACTAATGATCCCTAATGGGGCTCCGGGGTGGAGGGGGTCCATTTGGGATCATAATCTGCATTTTGAAGCAGGTTTCATCTTCCTGGTTGACTCTACTTGCTACGAATTAACATAATTAAAATAAACAACTTTAGCGCATGTGTGCTCACTCAGAATAAACACAAAAATAAAATAAAATAAAATAAAATAAAATAAAATAAAATAAAATAAAAAGCATTCGGTTTTAATTTAAAACACTCCTGTAGGATATAAAACTAGGGTAGGGACTTTAAAAGCACATCATATTAAATGAACTCTATTAGTCTCTGCCATGCTGTTCCTTTTCTGTGATTAATCTCTTATCTTCTCATGAAGTTCCTACATATGTATAACCACATTCTTTGGTTAATCTAACCTAAACTTACAGGCCCTCTCAAAACCCCTCTCCCTACCTCTCCACAGAAAATGGTTTTCCGATGTCCTGTGTTCAATTTTCCTTAGAGTAGGTCTTAAAGGTATTCCACATATATTTTCTTAAGATTTTATTCTGAAGTTATCTCTATACCCAACATGGGGCTCTAACTCACAACCCTGAGATCAAGCGTCGCGTGCTCTGCTGACTGGGTCAGCCAGGCGCCCAGGAAGTATTTCACAGTTAAGACCAGAAAGAAGGGGTGGGGACCATCCAACAGAGCTGTTCATAGTCTTCCTTCCCTTTCCTTTTTTCCTGCTTTCTCTTAATCCCATTTAAACATTTTCCCAAAGAAGCTGAAATCGTCTATTACTAATTCCCCCAGTGAACAGGGATCCACTGTTAAAGGGAAAGGAAAAAAAACTATTTTTCTACAATTACTCCAAGTTGACTCACAAGAAATTCCCCAACACAGTTTTTTGGCTTTTGTTTTAGAGGAATTCTGTAGGACCTCGAGGTTCAATGGAGACGGTCTAAAACTCATTGTGCCCTGGAATATTTATTACTGCTTTTCTAAAAGATTAGAAATAGTAGACCCAAGTGAGAATCTTTCTTGCAACTGCCTACATTTTAAAATCTTCACAGATGCCTAGCACTTGTTTAAAAATAAATAAAAGCTGGTAGTTAAGCTGGAAGGTATATTCTTAAGGCCAAAGCCAGCACCACTAGCTTCAACTGATGGCAGCAAAACCAAACTGATTTGATTATACTGATAGGAGAAACAATTACTCATGGTCAAACCTGTAGCTAGGAGGGGAGGGGAGGGGAAGACTCAATATAGGGCGCTCGCCAATTCAAAAGCATCAGAGAAAAAATATAAAGCATGTATATTAGTTGATAAAAGATAATCCACTGGGGTCAAGAAAAAATACCTGAAGCACATTTAAGTAATTGTCGACTTTTAAAAAGCCAGTAAACCAGAAAGTGATCGGAGAAACCACAGCTGGGTTTGCCGAAAACACCTCCTTAGACTCCTGCTTACTTTATACTTAGGAAAAATCAAAGGAAGTTTAAAAGGCATTAACATTTTAGTTAATTGAGAAACACAAAGTAAATGCATTTCTCTTATTTTTTCCATCCAAGAGTCTGAATTAAAAGCTTTAAAAAAAGGGAGGGGGGCACCTGGGTGACTCAGTCAGTTAAGCATCCAACTTCGGCTCAGGTCATGATCTCACGGTCCTTGGGTTTGAGCCCCATGTTGGGCTCTGTGCTGACAGTCAGCTCAGAGCCTGGAGCCTGTTTCAGATTCTGTGTCTCCCTATCTCTCTGACCCTCCTCTGCTCACGCTGTGTCTCTCTCTCTCAGAAATAAATAAAACATTTTTTAAAAATTACAAAAAAAGATATGCATATCCCCAACTTTTTTCAGGTCAAACAGACTTGGAAATAAGCAGGAAAAAAAAAAAGTGGGTAATACACCCAAGAATACAACTGGGCAAAAACAGAGTGGGTACTATCACAGAAGAATACCTTTAAAATTAGCATATAATTTTTCACAGCACCAATTTTTCTAATTAAAAGCCCAGGATAGGGGCGCCTGGGTGGCTTAGTCGGTTAAGCGTCCGACTTTCGCTTCGGTCATGATCTCGCGGTTCGTGGGTTCGAGCCCCGCGTCGGGCTCTGTGCTGACTGTCAGCTCAGAGCCTGGAGCCTGTTTCAGTCTGTGACTCCCTCTCTCTCTG